>NC_034184.2:74094052-74254933 GCF_002021735.2 Oncorhynchus kisutch
CCATTCCCCCTTGTCTCTCCGTCTATCTCCTCCTCTCCTCCATTCCCCCGTCTCTCCTCTATCTCCTCCTCTCCTCCATTCCCCCTTGTCTCTGCGTCTATCTCCTCCTCTCCTCCATTCCCCCTGTCTCTCCTCTATCACCTCCTCTCCTCCATTACCCCTGTCTCTCCTCTATCACCTCTCCTCCATTCCCCCTGTCTCTCCTCTATCTCCTCCTCTCCTCCATTCCCCCTGTCTCTCCTCTATCACCTCCTCTCCTCCATTCCCCCTGTCTCTCCTCTATCACCTCCTCTCCTCCATTCCACCTGTCTATCTCCTCCTCTCCTCCATTCCCCACTGTCTCTCCTCTATCACCTCCTCTCCTCCATTTCCCCTGTCTCTCCTCTATATCCTCCTCTCCTCCATTCCCCCTGTCTCTCCTCTATCTCGTCCTCTCCTCCATTCCCCCTGTCTCTCCTCTATCACCTCCTCTCCTCCATTCCCCTGTCTCTCCTCCATTCCCCCTGTCTGTCCTCTATCACCTCCTCCCCTCCATTCCCCCTGTCTCTCCTCTATATCCTCCTCTCCTCCATTCCCCCTGTCTCTCCTCTATCACCTCCTCTCCTCCATTCCCCCTGTCTCTCCTCCATTCCCCCTGTCTGTCCTCTATCTCCTCCTCTCCTCCATTCCCCCTGTCTCTCCTCTATATCCTCCTCTCCTCCATTCCCCCTGTCTCTCCTCTATCACCTCCTCTCCTCCATTCCCCCTGTCTCTCCTCTATATCCTCCTCTCCTCCATTCCCCCTGTCTCTCCTCCATTCCCCCTGTCTCTCCTCTATCACTTCCTCTCCTCCATTCCCCCTGTCTCTCCTCTATATCCTCCTCTCCTCCATTCCCCCTGTCTCTCCTCTATCACCTCCTCTCCTCCATTCCCCCTGTCTCTCCTCTATCTCCTCCTCTCCTCCATTCCCCCTGTCTCTCCTCTATCACCTCCTCTCCTCCATTCCCCGTCTCTCCTCTATATCCTCCTCTCCTCCATTCCCCCTGTCTCTCCTCTATCTCCTCCTCTCCTCCATTCCCCCTGTCTCTCCTCTATCACCTCCTCTCCTCCATTCCCCCTGTCTCTCCTCTATCTCCTCCTCTCCTCCATTCCCCCTGTCTCTCCATCTATCCCCAGGGTGAATGTCGGTGTGGCAGGATCAAAACTGGCGTCAGAGGAGAAAAGCACATTCTAGCAGTCCCAGAGGTCACCACTGTACTGTAGTCAGGTCTCCAGGCTACTGATCTCTATCAATAGGGATAAACTCAGTCAAGCCTCTGGAACATGTGGCCTTACTGAAATTAGTAAATCATTAAAATGAGGGCATCTGCATTACACCTGCTAGAACTGTAAGTGAGGGAGAGAGAGAGAGAGGGAGAGAGAAAGAGAGAGAGAGAGAGAGAGAGAGAGAGAGAGAGAGAGAGAGAGAGAGAGAGAGACGATGGGACACGATGGGACACGGTGGGACACGATGGGACACGATGGGACACGGTGGGACACGGTGGGACACGATGGGACACGGTGGGACACGGTGGGACACGATGGGACACGATGGGACACGGTGGGCCTGGTACAGACTCAGAGAGAAGACTGCCATCATCTGGCCCTGGTTAAAATATGTCCCAGCAGCAGCCTCATATTAGAGAGATAGATCTCTATCTGATTTGGCTGTTTCATCCACTCAGTACTTTACTGGACTGGTCATGTACAATGTTTATATTGTATAGCAGAGGTGCAGAGATGATTGACGTAATGATGTAATGTATAAGAATAAAATGTATAGAATTAGTCCATTTACTGTTAACAAGAAAGAGCTGTCTACATTTTTTGTCTTTTCAGTATTTTCAAACTCAGTACCCAGGTTGGCCTGTAGAATATGGGATTTAAATGTAGAATCCCCTTCGTAATTCCAGTATGCATCAGAGGCCCATAGTCTAAAGCAGTGAAGAACGACAGCACATCAGTCAGACAGGACTGGTGGAAAACTGTCAACACTCAGAATAGGACCCAACACTACAAACAATAGCTCTGCTGCCAGCTCCCGCAATCATCACCTTGTCTGTGGAATGAGGGCTTGGTACTTGTATAATTGTAGGCTTACAGGCATATGTTTGTATTTATTCTGTTCATTGTAGAAGGCGTCTGACGTTGATTTACCTTTCAGCATGTCATTGAAAAAGAAAATCAATAAAATTCACTTGAGGTTGCAGTCTGGCAGGAGTGGGGCCAGGCTGGGCTGAAAATGAATAGATCTGTGTTGGATGCTGGTGTGTGTGTGTGTTAGTGGAGTTGTGTGTGCAAGTGTGCGTGTGCACGTGTGTCAGCCAGGTATTATTCAACAACAAAACCTGCCGTGTTTACATGTACATAAAATGTATGATATTGGTCCGACGAATGTTCAAATGATTTAACTAGACAAGTCAGTTAAGAACATATTCTTATTATAATGTTGGCCTACCACGGCCAAACCTGGACGCAGCCCTATGGGACTCCCAATCACAGCCAGATGTAATGCCGCCTGGATTCACACCAGGTACTGTAATGACGCCTGGATTCACACCAGGTACTGTAATGACGCCTGGATTCACACCAGATATTGTAATGACGCCTGGATTCACACCAGGTACTGTAATGACGCCTGGATTCACACCAGGTACTGTAATGACGCCTGGATTCACACCAGGTACTGTAATGCCGCCTGGATTCACACCAGGTACTGTAATGACGCCTGGATTCACACCAGGTACTGTAATGACGCCTGGATTCACACCAGGTACTGTAATGACGCCTGGATTCACACCAGGTACTGTAATGCCGCCTGGATTCACACCAGGTACTGTAATGACGCCTGGATTCACACCAAGTACTGTAATGACGCCTGGATTCACACCAGGTACTGTAATGACGCCTGGATTCACACCAGGTACTGTAATGACGCCTGGATTCACACCAGGTACTGTAATGCCGCCTGGATTCACACCAGGTACTGTAATGACGCCTGGATTCACACCAGGTATTGTAATGACGCCTGGATTCACACCAGGTACTGTAATGACGCCTGGATTCACACCAGGTACTGTAATGCCGCCTGGATTCACACCAGGTACTGTAATGACGCCTGGATTCACACCAAGTACTGTAATGCCGCCTGGATTCACACCAGGTACTGTAATGACGCCTCTTGCACTGAGATGCAGTGCCTTGGACCACTGTGACACTCAGGAGCATAAAGACTGGAGAATGTTTAAATGATGAATGTTTAAATTAAGAATGTTTAAATGAAGAATGTTTAAATGAAGAATGTTTAAATGATGAATGTTTAAATGAAGAATGTTTAAATGAAGAATGTTTAAATGATGAATGTTTAAATGAAGAATGTTTAAATGATGAATGTTTAAATGAAGAATGTTTAAATGAAGAATGTTTCAATTATGAATGTTTAAATGAAGAAGGTTTAAATGAAGAAGGTTTAAATTATGAATGTTTAAATGAAGAATGTTTAAATGAAGAATGTTTAAATTATGAATGTTTAAATCAAAAATGTTTAAAGGATGAATGTTTAAATGGAGAATGTTTAAATTAAGAATGTTTAAATGATGAATGTTTAAATGGAGAAGGTTTAAATTAAGAATGTTTCAAGGATGAATGTTTAAATGAAGAATGATATTATGAAGAATGTTTAAATGAAGAACGTTTAAATGAAGAATGTTTAAATGATGAATGTTTAAATGATGTTTGAACATCCCAAAAGAATGCTCGGTGCATTCCCAGCAGCAGCGGCCTCTGTCATTGGTTGAGTGGCTCGGCCGAGGCGTTTGATGTTATAGGAGGAGGGGAATATTGATCAGAGGATAAACAGAAACAAGCTGGCATGCTCCCTGCTCCCCCTCAATAGTTGAAAGAGAGGATTTAGGCCGAGATTTCTGGGAATTGGAGGTGCGATGTACATTTCATCTGTGAGTTGGGGGGGTAGGGGGGTGGAATGATGTTCACGTGGACCCAAGCATGAGAAACAGCTCTCTACCAATGAGAAGCTATCTAACTGTCCCTCTCTCAAGTAGTGTTTGTGGCCATCTAGGATAACATTTGCATGAAAACTGTACATCATCACCTTGATGATTATTGATGTTTGTTCCATTACACAGCTACTAGCTACATTCCAGAAGCATCAGGGACGCGCGCCTGTGTGTGTGTGTGTGTGTGTGTGCATGCGTGTGTGTTTCTCAGATGTTGCCCTGATCTTTTACTCTGCATCCTCCCATTGATGTCCCACTAACACCATGACAATGCTCCTTTTACTGTCCATGTCGTTGCCATGACAGAGAACAGAACCTAACTGAGGAGTGAATGGACCATGAAAAAAGCAACCCGGTGACAACAACACCTTTCAATCATTTCGTTGAACATGTTAGCGCTGTGGAAACGTGTGTGTAGTTTTCAAAAGGCAATGCGACGATATGCCACGGGGGGAAAAAACACATTTGAAAAACGCCATACTTTAGATGTAATATGTCCAGTCTATTGCTGTGTGTAGCTGTAGATGGCATAGCTAAGGGCTGTCATTTCCAGGTACCTTGTAGTACTGTGTAGCGGTGCTTTGCGGTGCTGTCCCTGGCTGTAGATGGCATAGCTAAGGGCTGTCATTTCCAGGTACCTTGTAGTACTGTGTAGCGGTGCTTTGCGGCGCTGTCCCTGGCTGTAGATGGCATAGCTAAGGGCTGTCATTTCCAGGTACCTTGTAGTACTGTGTAGCGGTGCTTTGCGGCGCTGTCCCTGGCTGTAGATGGCATAGCTAAGGGCTGTAATTTCCAGGTACCTTGTAGTACTGTGTAGCGGTGCTTTGCGGTGCTGTCCCTGGCTGTAGATGGCATAGCTAAGGGCTGTCATTTCCAGGTACCTTGTAGTACTGTGTAGCGGTGCTTTGCGGTGCTGTCCCTGGCTGTAGATGGCATAGCTAAGGGCTGTCATTTCCAGGTACCTTGTAGTACTGTGTAGCGGTGCTTTGCGGCGCTGTCCCTGGCTGTAGATGGCATAGCTAAGGGCTGTCATTTCCAGGTACCTTGTAGTACTGTGTAGCGGTGCTTTGCGGCGCTGTCCCTGGCTGTAGATGGCATAGCTAAGGGCTGTAATTTCCAGGTACCTTGTAGTACTGTGTAGCGGTGCTTTGCGGTGCTGTCCCTGGCTGTAGATGGCATAGCTAAGGGCTGTCATTTCCAGGTACCTTGTAGTACTGTGTAGCGGTGCTTTGCGGCGCTGTCCCTGGCTGTAGATGGCATAGCTAAGGGCTGTCATTTCCAGGTACCTTGTAGTACTGTGTAGCGGTGCTTTGCGGTGCTGTCCCTGGCTGTAGATGGCATAGCTAAGGGCTGTCATTTCCAGGTACCTTGTAGTACTGTGTAGCGGTGCTTTGCGGCGCTGTCCCTGGCTGTAGATGGCATAGCTAAGGGCTGTCATTTCCAGGTACCTTGTAGTACTGTGTAGCGGTGCTTTGCGGCGCTGTCCCTGGCTGTAGATGGCATAGCTAAGGGCTGTCATTTCCAGGTACCTTGTAGTACTGTGTAGCGGTGATTTGCGGTGCTGTCCCTGGCTGTAGATGGCATAGCTAAGGGCTGTCATTTCCAGGTACCTTGTAGTACTGTGTAGCGGTGCTTTGCAGCGCTGTCCCTGGCTGTAGATGGCATAGCTAAGGGCTGTCATTTCCAGGTACCTTGTAGTACTGTGTAGCGGTGCTTTGCGGTGCTGTCCCTGGCTGTAGATGGCATAGCTAAGGGCTGTCATTTCCAGGTACCTTGTAGTACTGTGTAGCGGTGCTTTGCAGCGCTGTCCCTGGCTGTAGATGGCATAGCTAAGGGCTGTCATTTCCAGGTACCTTGTAGTATTGTGTAGCGGTGCTTTGTGGCGCTGTCCCTGGCTGTAGATGGCATAGCTAAGGGCAGAATGCATGCAGTGTTTTGTTTCTCTGTGGACTGCATATTTAAGGATGGTTACTGTGATAATGTGTTGCTGTGTGTGTACGGCTCTATAGCTTAGCAGTGATATTGCATGTTGAAAGGTCAGACGGGGTCGGGTTCCGCTTCTCTTTAACACACCGTTTACCCTCTAACGCTTATCTCCTAATCACCGCAATTACCTGTTTGTTTGCTTGTTTGTTGGAATACTATGTTTATATCCCACTGGCTGGCTGGAGCTGGCCCATTGGGGTGAAGGCTGGGTAGGATTATAGTGGTGTCTGTCTGTCTGTCTGTCTGTCTGTCTGTCTGTCTGTCTGTCTGTCTGTCTGTCTGTCTGTCTGTCTGTCTGTCTGTCTGTCTGTCTGTCTGTCTGTCTGTCTGTCTGTCTGTCTGTCTGTCTGTCTGTCTATCTATCTGTCTGTCTGTCTATCTATCTGTCTGTCTGTCTGTCTGTCTGTCTGTCTGTCTGTCTGTCTGTCTGTCTGTCTGTCTGTCTGTCTGTCTGTCTGTCTGTCTGTCTGTCTGCCTGTCTGCCTGTCTGTCTGTCTGTCTGTCTGTCTGCCTGTCTGCCTGTCTGCATGTCAGGTTTGGTGTCAGGTTTATATGTAGAGCTAGCAGTTGGTAATTACAGTGTGTACATAGAGCTGATCTCTTGTCAGAGGTGACAGGGAGCATGGGAACTTAGCAGTTAAACATTAACCCCTAGAGTCGATCTCGCGCTGAAAACTAATTAGCATTACAAAAAAATCCCATCAAAATCTCTCTGTCAGCAAGAGATATTTGTTTTTGCATGGGCTGATCTCAATCTACCACATACGCCGATGTCGGCCTTCAGCATCTGGCTGAGCTACGGCTCTGTCCATCCCGAGAATCGGTCTTCTCACGGAAACATCTGTAGTGTCCGAATGGTTTGGGCTAGAAATGATTTGGAATCTGTTCTCCGTTTTGCTCTATGATGCCCACAAGGTTCAAGAGAATCGTCTGAAGGAAACCTGATACAGACCAGAAAATATGAAATTAAAATGCAAATATTTTTTGGGAACGTTTCTTTTCTGAGGATTTCCATTATATCTCAGATGCACTTCAGACACCTCAAACCAAACTTCCTTTTGATAGATCTTTGGACTATCTGTTTATCAATGTATGAATGTGTTATTAAATGCGTTTCTATGGGCTAATAGCAATAAGGCCAAATTTAATGTTTCATCAAATAATAAAACATTTCCACCTACACCTACAAAACAATTCCACCTACACGGTC
The DNA here is from genome assembly GCF_002021735.2 of Oncorhynchus kisutch. Classification (NCBI taxonomy): domain Eukaryota; kingdom Metazoa; phylum Chordata; class Actinopteri; order Salmoniformes; family Salmonidae; genus Oncorhynchus; species Oncorhynchus kisutch. The sequence continues at coordinate 74,101,283 of NC_034184.2, forward strand.
CTAAAATTCCTAATCAAATAACTAAATCATCCATGGTATGACCATCTTAAAACAATTCCACCTACACGGTCCTAAAATGTCTAATCAAATAACTAAATCATTCATGGTATGACCATCTTAAAACAATTTCATATGTTAGCTTAGTAGAAGTGTTTCACAGTATTACTTACCTGCCAGTGTTGTGATTGGCTGTGATATTCGCCTATTGATTTCTACTGCCGGAGTGGCATCTGTTATCAAAATGGGGGAAGCTGCTCTGACTTTGTGGCTGTGTTATCTAGTGCAAATAGCTATGCCATTTCCTGTTCACTCAAGTTGAGTTTATGTGAGAAAACAAGCACTGAATACTGTAAGGAATAATTTGTCCCATCTAAATTGTTGTAAAATATCTTCAATAACAAAAATATTGTTTTGACAGCTGCTACCAAAACCAATAGTAAAGGGCTCAACTTGCGCTTGTTAATCCTTTTAGTTTTGGTTTTGGTAGCATTATGTAGACCAAAGATGCTCTGCGTAATACAGAATGACCTTGACCAGGAAGCTGTGGGTGAGCTGCTTGGCAGGTTCACACACACGCATGCACACATGTGTGTCCTCTCTCTTCCTCTCTGACCCAACATGTCCTCCTTCCATCATCTTAATGGTTATTTTCTGCACTGCCTTTCTGGGTCAGCTATGCAGCATCATTCTCACTGAGAACCCTTACTTCCTTTTCCTCTCTCTCTCTTCCTCTCTCTTCCTCTCTCTCCCACCCTCTCTCACACTATCTCTCTCTCTCTCACTATCTCTCTCTCTCTCTCTATCCCCCTATTTCTCAATCTCTCTCCATCCTCTCACTCTCTTTCTCTCATTCTTGTGCGTTCTCTGTTGAAGAGCATATATATGTCATCCATCCACTCACAGAGACAAAGGCACTGAGTTAATTACCCATCATTTAGAGCAGATGGCTGCAGACGATATGTAAATAGCCCTACGTGTGTGTGCATCACACACACACACAGAGAGAGAGAGAGAGAGAGAGAGAGAGAGAGAGAGAGAGAGAAAGAGTCACATGGGTGTGTGGAACAGGGTGATTGTTGGTTGAAAAGTGTTGTCAATTATTTGATTCCTCCCAGATAAATGGTTAATGACTGAAGCTGTAGACGGGTTGTGATTTAGCCGCATTCTCACTGTAGATCATGAATGTTAAGGGATCTATTCCTTTGTTTTGGAATTGCAATACAAGCTTTTTTATACCTTGATAACTGTTGTATATTCCCCCCCCAATTTTTTGTATTTACATTTACACATTTTCACTTTTTATTGTGACTAAATCCCTCAAAACTAGCTTACACATTTCAAGGCTGCATACCTACCACAAAAATAGAATGACCAATTAACCATTAAAAAATATTAAGATGTGTTTTTGTACAAATGTTCTAAGTTACACTTCATTCTAAATGAGCTCTTATATTCTGGAAGGGAAGTGGTGTTAAGATGTCACCCAAGCTGGATGTCTTTATTAATACTAGACAGGAAGTGGTGTTAAGATGTCACCCAAGCTGGATGTCTTTATTAATACTAGACAGGAAGTGGTGTTCAGATGTCACCCAAGCTGGATGTCTTTATTAATACTAGACATGAAGTGGTGTTCAGATGTCACCCAAGCTGGATGTCTTTATTAATACTAGACAGGAAGTGGTGTTAAGATGTCACCCAAGCTGGATGTCTTTATTAACACTAGACAGGAAGTGAGTTCAGATGTCACCCAAGCTGGATGTCTTTATTAATACTAGACAGGAAGTGGTGTTAAGATGTCACCCAAGCTGGATGTCTTTATTAATACTAGACAGGAAGTGAGTTCAGATGTCACCCAAACTGGATGTCTTTATTAATACTAGACAGGAAGTGAGTTCAGATGTCACCCAAACTGGATGTCTTTATTAATACTAGACAGGAAGTGAGTTCAGATGTCACCCAAACTGGATGTCTTTATTAATACTAGACAGGAAGTGGTGTTCAGATGTCACCCAAGCTGGATGTCTTTATTAATACTAGACAGGAAGTGGTGTTCAGATGTCACCCAAGCTGGATGTCTTTATTAATACTAGACATGAAGTGAGTTCAGATGTCACCCAAACTGGATGTCTTTATTAATACTAGACAGGAAGTGGTGTTCAGATGTCACCCAAGCTGGATGTCTTTATTAATACTAGACATGAAGTGAGTTCAGATGTCACCCAAACTGGATGTCTTTATTAATACTAGACAGGAAGTGGTGTTCAGATGTCACCCAAGCTGGATGTCTTTATTAATACTAGACATGAAATGAGGAGGACAGAGGATCAATGGAAATGACCAGGCCTGGATGCACAATGAGGGAGTGTAATCTACTGCATATTACGCAGTATTCTATAATACAGAAAATATGATATAGAGAGGGAGAATGAAGAGACAGAAAGAGAGAGAGAGAATGAAGTGAGAGAGAAAGAGAGAGGGAGTATGAGAGGGAGGAAGAGAGAGAGAGAGAATGAAGAGAGAGAAAGAGGGATGGAGGGATGGAGGGAGGGAGGGATAATATAATAATACACACAGGCACAAACGACCTGAGAACACAGCAGGAAAGGGTGGCCATAGCAATCAAGGGAGGGATTTAAAAAGCTTCTTCTACTTTCCACAACAAACATGTAGTTATATCCACCCTGCTAACACGGAAATACTTCCAGCCTGCTACCATACAGCGCTTAAACGCAAGTATTTCCTGTGACTGTGTCTCCAAACTAAATGTTTACCTAGCCCACCACTCTACCCTGGACTTGAACAGCCTTTATGACCAGGTCCACCTCTATAAGGCAGCAGAGCTCACCATTCTACCCTGGACTTGAACGTCCTTTATGACCAGGTCCACCTCTATAAGGCAGCAGCGCCCACCTTCGCCCGGACCCTAAAGAACATCGCCCTCAACCACAGCCCCAACACCAGGGAAGGGACTCAGTGGGTATTCTAATTTGATATAGAGCATACCTAACTCACTCTATAAAATTAATCAAAACAGGAACATTTTACATTTGGCTAGAAATTCAAAAGGAAATGATCTCAACGGAGAAAAAGGTCCTCCTGTGTGCTACATACAGTGTATCCCCCACTAGAATCCCCATACTTTAATGTAAACAGCTTCTCCATCCTGGAGGAGGAAATCAATCATTTACATGTACAAGTCTGTGGCAACCTAAATGCCAGAACTGGACAAGAACCTGATACCCTCAGCACACAGGGGGACAAACACCTACCTGGAGGTGACAGAGTGTAGTGAAATGCTTGTGCTTCTAGTTCCGACAATGCAGTAATATCCAACGAGTAATCTAACCTAACAATTTCACAACCTCTACCTTATATACACAAGTGTAAAGGAATAAGAATATGTACATAAAAAATATATATGAATGAGTGATGGTATAGATTGGCATAGGCAAGATGCATTAGATGGTATTGAGTACAGTATATACATATGAGATTAGTAATGTAGGGTATGTAAACATTATATAAAGTGGCATTATTTAAAGTGGTTAGTGATACATTTATTACATCCATTTTTCCATTATTAAGTGGCTGGAGTTGAGTCAGTATGTTGGCAGCAGCCACTCAATGTTAGTGATGGCATTTTAACAGTCTGATGGCCTTGAGATAGAAGCTGTTTTTCAGTCTCTCGGTCCCTGATTTGATGCACCTGTACCGACCTCACCTTCTGGATGATAGAGGGGTGAACAGGCAGTGGCTCGGGTGGCTGTTGTCCTTGATGATCTGTATGGCCTTCCTATGACAATGGGGGGTGTATGTGCCCTGGGTACATGCCCTCCTAGGTACAACTACAACAACATAACCAACAAAAACGGGTCACAACTCCTGCTGCTCTGTTGCTCACTGGGAATGTACATAGTCAATGGTAGGCTTTGAGGGGACTCCTACGGTAGGTATATCTATAGCTCATATCTTGGCAGTAGTAATGTAGACTACTTCATCAGTGACCTCAACCCAGAGTCTCTCAGAGCATTGACAGTCAGCCCACTGACACATCTATCAGATCACAGCAAAATCACAATCTACTTGAACAGAGCAATACTCAATCATGTGGCATCAAAGCCAAAGAAACTGAATCAAATTAAGAAATGCTATAGATGGAAGGAAAGTAAGTGTGGAAACCTACAAAAAAACAACTAAGCAACAACAAATTCAATCCCTTTTAGACAACTTCCTGGACAAAATTGTTCACTGTAATAGTGAGGATGTAAACTTGGCAGTAGAAAACCTAAACAGTATATTTGACCTCTCAGCGTCCCTATCAAATCTAAAAATGTCAAACAGAAAGCAGAAGAAAATGAACAACAATAACAAATGGTTTGATGAAGAATGCAAAAACCTAAGAAAGAAATTGAGAAACCTGTCCAACCAAAAACATAGAGACCCAGAAAACCTGAGTCTACGCCTTCACTATGGTGAATCACTGAAACAATACAGAAATACACTACGGAAAAGAAGGAACAGCCTGTCAGAAATCAGCTCAATGTAACTGAAGAATCCATAGACTCTAACCACTTCCTGGAAAACTGGAACACACTAAACAAACAACAACATGAAGAGTTATCTATCCAAAACAGAGATGTGTGTATAAACCACTTCTCCAATCTTGTTGACTCTATAACAAAAAACAAACAGCAAAAACATATACATGATCAAATACAAATCTTAGAATCAGCTATTAAAGACGACCAGAACCCACTGGATTCTCCAATTACATAGAATGAACTACAGGACAAAATATAAACCCTCCAACCCAAAAAAGGCCTGTGGTGTTGATGGTATCCTAAATGAAATGATAAAATATACAGACCACAAATTCCAATTGGCTGCACTAAAACTCTTTAACATCATTCTCAGCTCTGGTATCTTCCCCAATATTTGTAACCAAGGACTGATCACCCTAATCCACAAGAGTGGAGACACATTTTACCCCAATAAATATCAGGAGATATGCATCAACAGCAACCTTGGGAAAATCCTCTGCATTATCTTAAACAGCAGACTTGTACATTTCCTCAGTGAAAACAATGTACTGAGCAAATGTCAAATAGACTTTTTACCAAATGACCGTACGGCAGACCACGTATTCACCCTGCACACCCTAATTGACAAACAAACAGACCAAAACAAAGGCAAAGTCTTCTCATTCTTCATTGATTTCAAAAAAGCTTTTGACTCAATTTGGCACAATGGTCTGCTATACAAATGGATGAAATGTAGTGTTGGGGGAGAATTATACAACATTATAAAATCTATGTACACAAACAACAAGTTGAAATTGGCAAAAGAAAAACACACAGATTTCTTTCCACAGGGCCGTGGGGTGAGATAGGGATGCAGCTTAAGCCTCACCCTTTTCAACATATATATCAACAAATTGGCGAGGGCACTAGAACAGTCGGCAGCACCCAGACTCACCCTACTAGAATCTAAATTATGATCTGGTGCTTCTGTCCCCAACCAAGGAGGGCCAACAGCAGCATCTAGATCTTCTGCATAGATTCTGTCAGACCTGGGCCCTGACAGACCTGGGCCCTGACAGTAGATCTCAGTAACACAAAAATAATGGTGTTTCAAAAAAGGTCCAGTTGCCAGGACCACAAATCCAAATTCCATCTAGGCACCGTTGCCCTAGAGCACACAAAAAACTGTATATACAGTACCTTGGCCTAAACATCAGCGCCACAGGTAACTACCACAAAGCTGTGAACAAATCTAAGAGACAAGACAAGAAGGGCCTTCTCTGCTATCAAAAGGAACATACAATTTGACATACCAATTAGGATCTGGCTAAAAATACTTGAATCCGTTATAGAACCCATTACCCTTCATGGTTGAGACTTGAGACTCTGCATGCAGAATTCTGCAAAAATATCCTCAGTGTACAACGTAAAATACCAAATAATCCATATAGAGCATTAGGCCGATACCCACTAATTAACAAAATCCAGAAAAGAACCGTTCAATTCTAAAACAACCTTAAAGGAAGCGATTCCCAAACCTTCCATAACAAAGCCATCTTCAGAGAGATGAACCTGGAGAAGAGTCCCCTAAGCAAGCTGGTCCTGGGGCTCTGTTCACAAACACAAACAGACCCCACAGACCCTCAGGACAGCAACACAATTACACCCAACCAAATCATGAGGAAACAAAAAGATAAATACTTGACACATTGGAAAGAATTAACAAAAAAACAGAGCAAACTAGAATGTTATTTGGCCCTAAACAGAGAGTACACAGTGGCAGAATACCTGACCACTGTGACTGACCCAAACTTAAGGAAATATTTGACTATGCATAGACCCAGTGAGCATAGCCTTGCTATTGAGAAAGGCCGCCGTAGGCAGACCTGGCTCTCAAGAGAAGACACACTGTGTGCACACTGCCCACAAAATGAGGTTGATACTGAGCTGCACTTCCTAACCTCCTGCCAAATGTATGACCATATTAGAGACACATATTTCCCTCAGATCACACAGACACACAAAGATTTTGAAAACAAATCCAATTATGATAAACTCCCATATCTACTGGGTGAAATACCACACTGTGCCATCACAGCAGCAAGATTTACAAACACCATTATTCTTATCGGCAGACTCAGTAGCCTCGGTTTTTCGGATGACTGCCTTGCCTGGTTCACCAATTACTTTGCAGACAGAGTTCAGTGTGTCAAATCGGAGGGCATGCTGTCCGGTCCTCTGGCAGTCTCTATGGGGGTGCCACAGGGTTCAATTCTCGGGCCGACTCTTTTCTCTGTATATATCAATGATGTTGCTCTTGCTGCGGGCGATTCCCTGATCCACCTCTACGCAGACGACACCATTCTATATACTTTCGGCCCGTCTTTGGACACTGTGCTATCTAACCTCCAAACAAGCTTCAATGCCATACAACACTCCTTCCGTGGCCTCCAACTGCTCTTAAACGCTAGTAAAACCAAATGCATGCTTTTCAACCGGTCGCTGCCTGCACCTGCATGCCCGACTAGCATCACCACCCTGGATGGTTCCGACCTAGAATATGTGGACGTCTATAAGTACCTAGGTGTCTGGCTAGACTGCAAACTCTCCTTTCAGACTCATATCAAACATCTCCAATCGAAAATCAAATCAAGAGTCGGCTTTCTATTCCGCAACAAAGCCTCCTTCACTCAAGCCGCCAAGCTTACCCTAGTAAAACTGACTATCCTACCGATCCTCGACTTCGGCGATGTCATCTACAAAATGGCTTCCAACACTCTACTCAGCAAACTGGATGCAGTCTATCACAGTGCCATCCGTTTTGTCACTAAAGCACCTTATACCACCCACCACTGCGACTTGTATGCTCTAGTCGGCTGGCCCTCGCTACATATTCGTCGCCAGACCCACTGGCTCCAGGTCATCTACAAGTCTATGCTAGGTAAAGCTCCGCCTTATCTCAGCTCACTGGTCACGATGGCAACACCCATCCGTAGCACGCGCTCCAGCAGGTGTATCTCACTGATCATCCCTAAAGCCAACACCTCATTTGGCCGCCTTTCGTTCCAGTACTCTGCTGCCTGTGACTGGAACGAATTGCAAAAATCGCTGAAGTTGGAGACTTTTATCTCCCTCACCAACTTCAAACATCAGCTATCTGAGCAGCTAACCGATCGCTGCAGCTGTACATAGTCTATTGGTAAATAGCCCACCCTTTTCACCTACCTCATCCCCATACTGTTTTTATTTATTTACTTTTCTGCTCTTCTGCACACCAATATCTCTACCTGTACATGACCATCTGATCTTTTATCACTCCAGTGTTAATCTGCAAAATTGTAATTATTTGCCTACCTCCTCATGCCTTTTGCACACATTGTATATAGACCCCCCCTTTGTTTTCTACTGTGTTATTGACTTGTTAATTGTTTACTCCATGTGTAACTCTTTGTTGTATGCTCACACTGCTATGCTTTATCTTGGCCAGGTCGCAGTTGCAAATGAGAACTTGTTCTCAACTAGCCTACCTGGTTAAATAAAGGTGAAATAAAATAAAAAAATTAAAAAAATACAACCCATTATTATGTTTATTTTCCTTTTTGTACATTAAATATTTGCACATAATATGACATTTTAAATGCCTTTATTCTTTTGGAACTTTTGTGAGTGTAATGTTTACTGTTAATTTTGATTGTTTATTTAACTTTTGCTTATTATTATTATCTACTTCACTTGCTTTGGTAAAGTTAACATATATTTCTTTTGCCAGTAAAGCCCTTCAATTGAATAGAAAAACTGAAATTGAATTGAGAGAGAGAGAATCAATAGTACTGCTGGAAACACTCTTCTGCTCTCTGCTTCGCTCCGTAAATCAAGCCTTCTCTGCACCAATATTTTTTTACAGCAGGATGTGTGTGTCGTGTGTGTGTTTGTGTCAAGTGTGTGCGGCGTGCGCGTGTGCATGTGCATGTGTTGGTCTACTGCTATCACACCACTATCTCAGCCCATCTTGGTGAGTCATTACGCAGCTGTGAAGCTGTGTTAGCATTCCACTGTATACGAATAGCATCCGTACCCATTGCTTACTTACCCTATAAAATCAGTTAGCATTTATACCCATCTTTAACCCTAAAAAATCCGTTAGCATTTATACCCATCTTTAACCCTATAACATCAGTTAGCATTTATACCCATCTTTAACCCTATAACATCAGTTAGTATTTATACCCATCTTTAACCCTATAACATCAGTTAGTATTTATACCCATCTTTAACCCTACAAAATCAGTTAGTATTTATACCCATCTTTAACCCTACACAATCAGTTAGCATTTATACCCATCTTTAACCCTACAAAATCAGTTAGCATTTATACCCATCTTTAACCCTACAAAATCAGTTAGCATTTATACCCATCTTTAACCCTACAAAATCAGTTAGCATTTATACCCATCTTTAACCCTACAAAATCAGTTAGCATTTATAGCCATCTTTAACCCTACAAAATCAGTTAGCATTTATACCCATCTTTAACCCTACAAAATCAGTTAGCATTTATACCCATCTTTAACCCTACAAAATCAGTTAGCATTTATACCCATCTTTAACCCTACAACATCAGTTAGCATTTATACCCACCTTTAACCCTACAAAATCAGTTAGCATTTATACCCATCTTTAACCCTACAAAATCAGTTAGCATTTATACCCATCTTTAACCCTACAAAATCAGTTAGCATTTATACCCATCTTTAACCCTACACAATCAGTTAGCATTTATACCCATCTTTAACCCTACAAATCAGTTAGTATTGAGACTAGCAGCAGTTATCACCTTGCAAGAGCAGGCCTTTATGACACAGCCATTTCCAGCCATGACATTCCCTTGAAAAGGGATAGAACGTAACAGACAGACAGCAGGTGTTCAGATGGAGGTGTTTACTAGCTCACAGCAGGAAGTCGTGTTTATAGCTAATATCTGTCAAGCGTACTGCTGAACATTTGGCCTGTCACAGATGGACTCCTGTTCATTTTGTGGTCATTATAATATCTCCTATATTTTTCCATCCCACATTAGAAGTTATATTGGTCATACTGCATTTGTTAAAGTGCAATAATTGAATCAATTAGAATAATCTGCAGCTTTTATTTGGAGGTGATAAAAATGTAGGCGTACACGTTGTTTGATAAAATACATTCTATAATTTAATCTAAATGTGACAGTATTATGTGAAACAAGGTGAATGCAGTGAATGAGGGCCATTTAGTTTGACAGTTGCCCCGCTACTTTGTCTTATACTGCGAGCGACTCATCTCTCCATTGCTCTGCAGCATTACCATTGCTATCTAGGCAACATGACAACACATCTCATACTGCTGATGAAAACATAGCAACTAGAATGCTTCTTCATTTAAAACAGGAGATTTCCATCACCAGGTACATCCCAGAAATGGAATGACTTCCGTTCCTAGCAATAACAATGATGGTAGACACTTAAAGATATTTGTGTGAACTTGTTAAATCAGTAAATTGACATTTCTATGACATTTTTCGTTAGTCAAAGAAATGCAATACAGATTATGTTTGCTGTAATGATCTGTCTTCAATTCTCTTTTTCCAAAGCTAATCGATCAATTGTTTTCTAAGAATTAACTAAATGAAAGATAATATTTCTGCAAATCAGAGAAACTGTCACACTTTTCTGTTGACATATTTCTCTTGTGACTTTCATAATATATTATATGTCACAAATAAATGTACTTTCTACCTACAACAGATCTTTCCACAAATTTGGAACAATTAAATGATTGTTGTTCTATTACAAGCCTATGTGGATGTGTGAAAATGGAACCCATCGTCTCAACAGCGTGCATCAAAACAACGAGGGCCTCTACTGGTAGAGTAGCTGTACTAACTACCACCTCTCGTTTTGTCTTCTCTCTCACTCTCTCTCTCTCTTTCTCACTCTCTCTCTCTTTCTCTCTCTCTCTTTCTCTCTCTCTCTCTCTCTCTTTCTCTTTCTCTCTTTCTCTCTCTCTCTCTCTCTCTCTCTCTCTCTCTCTCTCTCTCTCTCTCTCTCTCTCTCTCTCTCTCTCTCTATCTCTCTCTCAACAAATAAAGACTTTTCAAATGTCATATCATGTCTATATACAGTGTTGTAATTATGTGCAAATAGTTAAAATACAAAAGGGATAATAAATAAACAGAAATATAGGTTGTATTTACAGTGGTGTTTGTTCTTCACTGGTTGCCCCTTTTCTTGTGGCAACAGGTCACACATCTTGCTGCTCTGATGGCACGCTGTGGTATTTCACTCAGTAGATATTAGAGTTTATTTAAATTGGATTAGTTTTTTCTAATTCTTAATTTAAAAATATATATATATTTCACCTTTATTTAACCAGGTAGGCCAGTTGAGAACAAGTTCTCATTTACAACCTTGACCTGGCCAAGATAAAGCAAAGCAGTGTGACACAAAAAACAACACAGAGTTACACATGGAATACACAAACATACAGTCAATAACACAATAGAAAAGTATATATACAGTGTGTGCAAATGAGGTAAGATAAGGGAGGTAAGGCAATAAATAGGCCATAGTGGCGAAATAATTACAAATGAGCAATTAAACACTGGAGTGATAGATGTGCAGAAGATGAATGTCCAAGCAGAGATACTGGGGTGCAAAGGAGCAACAACAAAAAAATAACAGTATGGGGATGAGGTAGTTGGATGGGCTATTTACAGAAGGCCCTTCTTGTCTTGTCTCTTAGATCGTTCACAGCTTTGTGGTAGTGGCGCTGATGTTTAGGCAGAGGGATGTATAGGGTATGCATAGTTTTTTGTGTGCTCTATGGCAATGGTGTCTAGATGGAATTTGTATTTGTGGTCTGGGCAAATGGACCTTTTTTGGAACACCAACTTTCCATCAATTGGTATAGCAGAGCCTCAGAATAAGAATTTGCCTTTGTTTTGGTTTGCTTGTTTGTCAATTAGGGTGTGCAGGGTGAATACGTGGTCTGTCGTACGGTAATTTGGTAAAAAGACCATTTGACATTTGCTCAGTACATTGTTTTCACTGAGAAAATGTACAAGTCTGCTGTTTAAGACAATGCAGAAGATTATCCCCAAGGTTCCTGTTGATGTATATCCCCCGGTAGTTATTGGGGTAAAATTTGTCTCCACTTTTGTGGATTGAGGTGACCAGTCCTTAGTTATAAATATTGGGGAAGATGCCAGAGCTGAAGATTATGTTAAATAGTTTAAGTATAGCCAATTGGAATTTGTGGTCTGTTTCATCAAATTTTATTTCACCTTTATTTAACCAGGTAGGCAAGTTGAGAACAAGTTCTCTTTTACAATTGTGACTTGGCCAAGATAAAGCAAAGCAGTTCGACACATACAACAACACAGAGTTAAAAATGGAGTAAAACATACATACAGTCAATAATACAGTCGAAAAATAGGTCTATATACAATGTGAGCAAATGAGGTGAGATAAGGGAGGTAAAGGCAAAAAAGGCCATGGTGGCGAAGTAAATACAATATAGCAAGTAAAACACTGGAATGGTTGATTTGCAGTGGAAGAATGTGCAAAGTAGAGATAGAATTAATGGGGTGCAAAGGAGCAAAATAAATAAATACAAATAGTGGGAGAGGGAGTTGTTTGGGCTAAATTATAGATGGGCTATGTACAGGTGCAGTCTGTATATTTTATCATTTCATTTAGGATACCATCAACACCCCAGAGGCCTTTTTTTGGTTGTAGGGTTTATATTTTGTCCTGTAGCTCATTTAATGTAATTGGAGAATCCAGTGGGTTCTGGTCGTCTTTAATAGTTGATTCTAAGATTTGTATTTGATCATGTACATGTTTTTGCATTTTTTTTGTTTGTTATAGAGCCAAAAAGATTGGAGAAGTGGTTTATCCATACATCTCCGTTTTGGATAGATAACTCTTCATGTTGTTGTTTGTTTAGAGTTTTCCAATTTTCCCAGAAGTGGTTAGATTCTATGGATTCTTCAATTACATTGCGCTGATTTCTTCAGTGTAACAAACTTCTTCTTCGTCTGATGAGGAGTAGGAAGGATCGGACCAAAATGCAGCAATGTAAGTGTTCATGATAATTTATTATATCAGAACACGAGAAATACAAAATAACAAAGTGAGGGAAAGAGGTGAGGTGAAAACACAGACACAGAAAACAACTACCCACAACAAACACCAGGTGGGAACAGGCTACCTAAGTATGGTTCTCAATCAGAGACAACGATTGACAGCTGCCTCTGATTGGGAACCATACCAGGCCAAACACATAGAACTATAACACACAGAACAAACATAGAATGCCCACCCCAACTCACGCCCTGACCAAACTAAAATAGAGACATAAAAAAGGAACTAAGGTCAGGACGTGACAGGCTGTTCCTTCTTTTTCAGTAGTGGTATTTCTGTATTGTTTCAGTGATTCACCATAGTGAAGGCGTAGGCTCTGGTTTTCTGCGTCTCTATGTTTTTGGATGGACAGGTTTCTCAATTTCTTTCTTAGGTTTTTGCATTCTTCATCAAACCATTTGTCATTGTTTGTAAATGTTCTTCGGTTGTCTGCTTGAATTTTTTTGATTTGATAGGGAAGCTGAGAGGTCAAATATACTGTTTAGGTTTTCTACTGCCAAGTTTTCACCTTCACTATTACAGTGAAACATTTTGTCCAGGAAATTGTCTTAGAAGGAATTTAAATTATTATTGCCTAATTATTTTTTGGTAGATTAGGGATGAGGAGTTGTAGAGGAAGCGGGTGGGAGGAGACACAGGGGAGGGGGAAGATAGGGTTGAGGGGTAATAGAGGAAGCAGGAGGGAGGAGACACGGGGGGAGGGGGAAGATAGGGTTGAGGGGTTGTAGAGGAAGCGGGTGGGAGGAGACACGGGGGGAGGGGGAAGGGGGGGGGCAACACTTGTAATCGGATCATTGGCTGAAGTGAGTTGAGTGGATGTGATCAATAGAAACTGCACATGCAGCAGAGAGCTCTTAATGGCCCATAATCTCCTTCACGTCTGACAGGGAGGGAGGGAGTCACAGGAACAGAGGGGCTGCATCACATTATACACATATTCTCACTTTATGCTCACACACACACACACACACACACACACACACACACACACACACACACACACACTGTCAGGTTTACAGAACCCACACCTCCAACATGCACACACACACACAGACAGACAGACAGACAGACAGACAGACAGACAGGCAATCACTCGTGGTCGAATATGATTGTCCTCCTGGTAGGTCCTGCTTGTGGGTCTTCAGATGGCTGAAGAGGCCAATCCGGGAGCCACATATTTTGGTGCATTGTGGTAAAGGGTTTGTGTTGGTGGTGGGTGGGTGGTGGTGGTGGCTGTGGCTATCTTCACAGCTGAACCTCATGATGTTTCGGAGGCCTCTTTCGTAGTGAGACTCCAGGGCTTTAATTAAGGTGTCTGCTGAATGTGGCCCATGTTTCTGGCAGTTGGGTGGGGAGCAACACTGCTTTGTAGACCAGGATTTTTTCCCCAGTCTTGAAGCTCCACTGGCACAGTTTAGGCGGTGGTGTATCTCCTCATCAATGTCGGCTTTGGAGGAGAGAAGGCTGCCAAGGTAGGTCCACATTTTTAAGAGTGGTATTGTCAATGTATATTGCTAGGGCCGGTGTATTTTTGCCAGGCGGTGGTTGGTAGAAGATGTGTGATCTTTCTTAAGTTTAGGGCCAGATCCAGGAGTATGCCTGACCCAGGCGAATGCGAGACCCAGGCGAATACGAGACCCAGGCGAATGCCAGACCCAGGCGAATGCGAGACCCAGGCGAATGCCAGACCCAGGAGCATGCCAGACCCAGGCGAATGCCTGACCCAGGACCATGCCAGACCCAGGACCATGCCAGACCCAGGAGCATGCCAGACCCAGGAGCATGCCAGACCCAGGCGAATGCCAGACCCAGGAGCATGTCAGACCCAGGAGTATGCCAGACCCAAGAGTGTGCCAGACCCAGGAGCGTGTCAGACCCAGGAGCGTGTCAGACCCAGGAGCGTGTCAGACCCAGGAGCGTGTCAGTCCCAGGAACATGTCAGACCCAGGAGCATGTCAGACCCAGGAGCATGTCAGACCCAGGAGCGTGTCAGACCCAGGAGCGCATCAGACCCAGGAGCATGTCAGTGCCAGGAGCATGTCAGACCCAGGAGCGTGTCAGACCCAGGAGCATGTCAGACCCAGGAGCATGTCAGACCCAAGAGCATGAACGCCTTTGCGAAAGCATCCAGGACGCACTAAAGGTCCTCTTCCGAGTGGGCAGTGATGGCGTTATCACACTGGAGCTCCACATTGGAAGCGTTGATGAGTTTTCTCTTGTCCTTGAATCTGTTGAGGTTAAAGAGTTTGCAGATAGACAGACAGACAGACACTCTGCCTCTCTCTCACACACACACCAACCCTAACTCCCCTGACTCCTAGCCTGCTAGTATTTCATTTCTCTGTGTTTAATTTAATTTCAAATGCATTGTATTTCAGACCCCTCACAGCCATGGCCACCACCAGCCTCCACTCCAATTCCCCTGCTAACACACACCCCAACACAGAAGATGCCTCATTTCCCGCTGGGCTACTACCCCTCCACAGGAGGCTGCTGAGGGGAGGATGGCTCATAATAATGGCTGGATTGGAGCACTCCACCTACTGTGTACCACTGTCATATCAATAAGATGGACAGGAAGCAATGACGTCATCACTACGCTGCCTCTTATCGTGATATACATTACTACTCAGCCCCTGGACTAGTCCTGCTGAACTCACATCCCATTCACACTTCCTGTCTGAAGACTCAATCCGTCCCCGCTCTGGATTAAACATACATGATGGTGGGTCAACTGTGGTGGGCCATGTGTCATGTTGGGCCACCGCCTGGTCTAATATGCAGATAGAGATCTGGTGAGGTAAATACACTGGGAGTCCAGGTGTCACGATCGTCGTATGGAGTAGACCAAAGCGCAGCGTGGTGAGAATCCATTATTTTATTGAATGACAAAAAAACACAAAGAACACTTAAACAAAAACACGACCGTGACGCTATGACAACGAGTGCAGACACAGGCAACTACACATAGACAATAACCCACAAATTACAATACAACACAGGCTACCTAAATATGGTTCCCAATCAGAGACAACGACAAACACCTGCCACTGATTGAGAACCATATCAGGCCAAAACACATAGAAATAGACAAACTAGACATACAACATAGAATGCCCACTCCTATCACACCCTGACCAAACAAAACATAGAAACAAACAACGCAAATCATGGTCAGAGTGTGACACCAGGACTGCGTCCTAAATGACACCCTATTCCCTACATAGAGCACTACTTCTGACCAGAGCGCTGTGTGCCCTTTTTGCACTGGTCAAAAGTAGTACATTAATTTAGGACTCATTGGTCCTAAATAAAAGAGGACAGCAGAGCAGCAGAAAGGCATTAACCTGACACCTCAGGACAGAGCAGAGCTGTGTTGATAGGCTACGGCAGAGTTATGATGGCCTGGACATGTTGAAGTGTCCTAAAATAACACTCTACCTGCCTGGAAACCAATTACAAGAGTGTGTGTCTGAAATGGTCTCTGGGCAAACTTTTGGGCTCCGGGCAAAACTACTGAAGTGTACTATATGGGGATTGGGGAAGAGGGTGTCATTTGAGAGTCACAGGGGGTAGCCGAGAGAATGATTCTGGAATGAAAATTGAATTAACTGTCATTAGAACTGAGGGTCATGTGATCGTTGGCAACACTATTACAGTGTTCTCATTAGTTCTCACAGTGAAATGGATACAGACATGTAGAAATGACTCTGGAGACATTGATTAGGATGAAAAGGCACATTTCTGTTGAATCATACTGGTAAATGTTGTTAAGGCCAGTGGTGGGTGTGTTGGTACAGTATATCAGGGAAGGTTATCAATGATGATAATAATATCAATATGTTTTCTACAGACTATGGAGAGTCATGCAGATTGTCTGAAAAATTTGAGACACTATTCTTCTTCAAATCATAAAGACAAATGTGTGACTTTTTGACTAGAAATGAATTCATAAGAGACACACAATGAAGAGATTCAGAGATGAAAGATTCTGTTTATGAAAAAGTTCACCAAACTCCATCTAAACTTGCAATAACATCAGCTCGTTCCTTGTGATGTTTGTGATTTGTTATTCCGTATGTGTTTGTTTATCTGTTAGTTTGCATTTGAGACTCAAGGCCGCATGCTATGAAAACTAAAAGCTGTGAATGGAATATTAACACAGAGATAGAGATAGTGTACTAGAGGGGCCTGTCCTAATTTACAGAGTAGCAGAGAGAGGCAGCTAAGCATCGGAGTCTTCTTCAGTTGCAGTTACAGAGGGCACCCACCCCATGGGGAGTAGCAGAAATACATCTCAGATATGAGTGCATTTGCTCTTTTCCTGTTTTGGGAATATTACATTTATGTGGTCAACATTTTATTCATTTTCACAACTCTGCATGTATGTAGAACAAAGGGCAACAATGTTAGTCAATTTAAGCACAGACAAAACAACCAAAAAGTCACTAGTGGAGTGTACGCACAGTGTACGCATAGTGTACGCACAGTGTACGCATAGTGTACGCATAGTGTACGCATAGTGTACGCACAGTGTACGCACAGTTCAATTACAGTTGCATCTGCATCATTAGTGCAGTTGTTGAGGCATTACAAGAGAGTGATAGTATAAATGCCAAACGCTCATGTTTGTCTTATTGTGTGTAGCATAATGGCATCTTCAATGCTGTGATCTATATCATATCATTACTGTGTGTTGGAGAGCATGTTCAGGCTCCACTTTTAACCCAAAGATAATGATATAACCACGGCAACGCAGATAGCTTGTCTAGAAGGAATCTACACATTAGTGTCACTCAAATCCCCATTCCAAAGAAATAGGACATAAAACTCCATGGAATCATTCAATCAGGGTTGGAATTACTCATTGTTCCTTTGTGGGGTGCTCTGAACATAGTAGGATGGACCGACGGTAATATCACCGGGGTGCCCATGTGGATACTTCAATGCTTACTGGGGGGGTCCCTGATTGGGTATTTTGGTATTTTATTAGGATCCCCATTAGCTGTTGCGAATGCAGCAGCGCCTCTTCCTGGGGTTCACACAGAACATGAAACATGACACAATACACAACATTAATAGACAAGACCAGCTCGAGGACAGAACGACATACATTTCAAATGTCCCACATAGCCTACATATCAATACATACAGTACACACAAAATATCTAGGTCAAATAGGGGAGAGGCGTTGTGTGAGGCGTTGTGTGAGGTGTGCTGACCCAATCACTGGCCACTTTAATAAATGGATCACTAGTCACTTTATACAATGCCACTATATAATGTCACTTTAATAATGTTTACATATCTTACATTACTCATATCACATGTACAGTATATGCTGTATTTTATACCATCTACTGCACCTTGCCTACATCGCTCATCCATATACTTACATTTACATATTCTCATTCACCCCTTTAGATTTGTGTGTATTAGGTAGTTGTTGGGGGATTGTTAGATTACTTGTTCGATATTACTGCACTGTCAGAAGTAGAAGCACAAGCATTTCGCTACATTCACATTAATATCTGCTAACTGTGTGTTTGTGACAAATAACATTAGATTTTATTTGTTGCTTTATCTGTTTTTTTAAACCAGGTTTGCTTTTCACTTGAGCAATCTGAGATGGGAGTTTCCATGCAATCATGGCTCTATATAATACTGTTCATTTTCTTGAATTTGCTCTGGATTTGGGGACTGTGAAAATACCCCTGGTGGCATGTCTGTTGGGGTAAGTGTGTGTGTCAGAGCTGTGTCTATGCAAACAATTTGTAATTTTCAAGACATAAATGTTTCTTATAAAAAGAAGAAGTGATGCAGTCAGTCTCTCCTCTACTTTTAGCCAAGAGAGACTGGAATGCAACGTATTGATATATAATACCTACTGCAGCCCTCATCCTCCACATACAACACCCGTTCTGCCAGTCACAAAGCACACATATCTCTGGGTCGCAGCTCCTTTCAGTACGCTACAGCTAGCAACTGGAACGAGCTGCAAAAACACTCAAACTGGACAATTTGCTACCATGTTGCCACCATGTTGTTGTCATGTTGTGTTGCTACTATGCTGCGTTGTCATGTGTTGCTGCCATGCTATGTTGTCGTCTTAGGTCTCTCTTTATGTAGTGTTGTGGTGTCTCTCTTGTGGTGATGTGTGTTTTGTCCAATATTTGTATTTTATTTTTAATCCCAGCCCCCGTCCCCACAGCAGGCCTTTCGGTAGGCCGTCATTGTAAATTAGAATTTGTTCTTAACTGACTTGCCTAGTTAAATACAATGTAAAACACAAACGTCCCTCTAATTACAGTGAAGAGCAAGACGTGCCGCTTTGTTCTGGGCAAGCTGCAGTTTTTCTGGGTCCTTCTTTGCAGCACCTGACCATATGATTGGGCAATAATGAATATAAGATCAAACTAGAGCCTGCAGGAATTGCTTTGTGGAGTGTGGTGCCAAAAAAGCAGAGCATTTCTTTATCACGGACAGACCTCCCCATCTTTACAACCATTTAATCAATATGTTTTGACCATGACTGCTTACAATCCAAGGTAACACCAAGTCATTTTGTCTCCTGAATTTTCTCAACAGCCACATTATTCCTTATCAGATTCAGCTGAAGTCTAGAACTTAGGACCAGTCTTTGGAACTTTGACTTTTGTAGATATGGTCACTCTATTATGGTCAGTACATCCAATGGGTATGGATACAGCTTTGGAACAAAGTTCTACAGTATCAGTAAAAATGTGATCGATACATGTGGATGATGTTGTTCCTGTACTGTTTGTAAACACCCTGGTAGGTTGATTAATAACCTGAACCAGATTACAGGCACTGGTTACAGTGAGCCACTTCCTCTTGAGCGGACAGCTTGATGAAAACGACTCTATATTCAGATCACCCATAAAATAGACCTCTCTGTTAACATCAAACACATTATCAAGCATTGCACACATATTATCCACGTAATGAATGTTAGCACTTGGTGGCCTATAGCATCACCCTAAAAGAAGAGACTTTAGATGAGGCAGGTGAACATGCAACCACAACACTTCAGCAACATTAGAGATGAGATCCAGGAATATGGCTCTGAACATACACAGCAACACCTCCCCCATAGGCATTCCTGTCTCTTTTAAATGTCATATTCCTGTATTGCTACTGCTGTATCATCAAATAAATTATCTAAGTGAGTCTCAGAGATGGCCAATATATTGTTATGTGATTTGATCAAGCTATTGATTTCATAAATGTTATTTCAAATGCTAGATTTATTATTATGGGCTATTTTTAGCCCTTTCCTCAGAAGCTTATCGGAGGTAGACATAATATGAAGAAAAAAAACACCCATGGCATGATAAGAACATTGTTTGGCTAATAGAGTCAGTCAATCAGACACTTGTGAGTTTCAGTTGGTGTATGTGTGTGTGATGTGGGGCTGAAACTAATGACCCGGAAGCTTGGCTCTCTCATTCCTCCCAGTCTTTTGGGAGGGAGGGTGGACGATGAGCCTGTCGTAGAGGATGTAAGCAATATCCCATGTTCTCTGGCAGCTTTCATGGCTAAGATAAGTTATTTCTGCCTCTGGCGCCCCACTTCCGAATAGTCCTGGGATATGTTGGTTACTCTTAAGTTCTTGGCTCTCTCTAGAACAGCCATCTTATCCTTAGACCTTTGGAACTTGACCACTATCGGCCTGGGTCTGTCACCTGGGCTGGTTACAGGTTTTCCAGACGTGTGGGCACTCTCCATCTGCAGCGTTTCAGTAATCATTTCTCTTACTTTCTCCACAACCTCAGCCCAGTTATCATGTGAAGAGTCTGGTATGCCATCCACAACAATGTTACTGCTCCTGGTTTGTCCCTCTATATAGGTCAGGTTTCCCAGTCTTTGTTAATACTGATTCACAGACAGTGCTGATGACATCTCACGTGGGCTCGTCATATTGCCTCTTGCCTCGTCATATTGCCTCTTTCAGGACATCCACCTCTCCTTGGAAGAACAGAAAACTGTTCTTTAATGAAAATTACACCCCAAAACTATCTAAGTATTTTCTTTAATTAGACCATTGTTGAAATAGTACCAATAAGTTTTGCTTGTCAGCAACCAAGTTTTCAAGATATGTAACTTTCAAAATGCATCATACAGGGATAGTTAGTCAGTGTGTTAGTCCATCAGTATTTGGACAAAGCTCTTGAAGCTATTTTCCTGGTTGAGTAACAACTGCTTGTAGAACCCTTTTGTTCGTTTTAAAAGATCCTTCACCTGTGATAGAGAAACACTGTCCTCTCTGTTACTCCCCACCGGCTTTGGATGTCATGGTAGCAACGTAGGCTAACACTGGTACTCCACGCAGTTCCAGACGGCAGGTTGCAGGGCAGATAGACACAGCACTGAACAGCAGGGTTTTAGACAGCCACAAGCCCGGGACAATCCGCAGTCTCAGCCACAAGGGCTATCTGCATTACGGGCTGTGTTCAAGCTTTCAGGAAACATTGCTAGCTTGATAGCAGCTAGGCTACCTGCTACGCCAAGCATCTCTTCACACTTTTGGTTGGCAGGATCCCTGGACAGATAGCAGCGTACCCAGCAACTGATGCTAACCACGTTGCAAGATCCAAATTCAAAAGGTAGCCAGTAACCAAACTTTTTGAAAATAACACTTTTGAGACTTTCAAAACAACAAACCGAGCTCTCCGTTGGTATTGGGTTTCCCAACACCCTTGGGCACCCTTTGACCCCCTGATTCCAACAGCTCTGAACTGACAAACAAAAACATTCTTTGAAATAATGTCAGGTTGTCACCCTAAGATCACTAAATGTCACTGAGCATGGTCATCAATACGAAACATGTCAAGGTTGGGCTTGTAGGAGAGACCAGACGTGCCGGGGCCGAGAGTGTGGAAACATTCAACACAGAGAGGAGAGAAATGTCAGCGGTGCAGAGCAGAGGCGTGACCTAACCTTGCCCCCAGCCATGTCTTGACAAGTCTTCAATGCAGCTGAAACTTCAAAGGAATCAGAGGAATCCAGGAGACAAGTCTCCTTTCCTCTCATCTCATCTAATCCCTACGCTACAGGATTTCTGCTCTGAAAATGACAGTTTGGGGCTTGTTAAAGGCATCCCTTTGGAGCCGTTTTGACGAGTTCATTGGCAACACAACAGACTAATGAACACAACCAATTTGAGTCAAATATACACAACTACTGTATAATAGCTGCATAAGCTCCACAAATACAATAAGGTAATCCACATCACAATACAAAAGCCTCCACAACATCATCATCGGGTATTAGCTGAGCTAATAGAGTAGAGGTCAGAGGTCATGCTCTCTATTGTTAGATCTGCCGCAAGCTAATTCAACCTCTGAACGAAACCTCCATTAGCATATTCGGCCCTTTGTGTATCTCAACAACACTGCCACGTGCAGCTAGCACCCAGTAATTGTGTTAAGCGTTCTGCTATTCTATTCTACAATTATTAGTGGCCTGCTTTGGTTTCCCTCACAGAGGAATGCAGGGAGAGAGTGTGCGGGTCCTTTCAGAGGCTGTCTGCAGAAAGCCTGATGGATGTACAAATGAACAGGCAGAGGAGGACAGAGAGGAGAGTCCCAATCCAGAGCCTCCTCCAATATAATTACAACTCTTTGTCATACACAAAGAGGGTTCTCTCTCTTTCCCCCTCTCTCGCTCGCTCTCTCTCTGTGTAAAGGACATCCTTGGCAAGCCGGCATTAATTGCTCAGACGAAGGTGCAGTTTGCACAACAAGTGTCTGTGAGCTGTGTATAATTGCATGTGGAGGGTTTGGAGGAGCTGTTGGGTAACGAGGTGCCATTGTGCCTTTTATACAAGGGAGACAAATCACAGGACATGAAACACACAGCATTACTTCAAATAGAACCACTACACACTGCAGTCCATGGGTCCAAGTTGCAAATGATACAATGGCACTATCTAGTGGACATATACTAAAATACAATACGCATGTACCTCAGGAACTGTATAGTCCCTTCAAACTCAACTCTTGACCTCGAAGCCAGAACTCTGGGCATCAAAGCCAGTTGCATTGTTCCCTTCAGGGACTTATTTAGACCAGGGACACCAGGTGTGTACAATTAATTATCAGGTAGAACAGAAAATGCCGGGTAAGAGTTGAGTACCCCTGGTATAGTCCATCGAGTGGCTTTTACGATACTGAAAACGGAGATAGTGTGATGCAGTTTGAAATGAATTATACTTCCTTACTTCTGGAAATAACTGAACGGTTATTTATTTTGGCACTTTGTATTAGAGAATGCAATAGAGTAGGGGCTGGCAACAGGCGGCCAGCCCGCAACAGATTTTTTGGGGCCCCCAAAGTTTTTAGTAAATTTATTTTTTTATTAAAAAATGGTCAAATCACCAGGAATTCACAGCTAAAAATGAGTTTAATTTAGGAAATCTGTTCCCAAGTATTCCCACAAGTAAATACATAAAAATGACGTAATCGTGTCTCAATGTAATCAAGGTATGAAATTATTGTTATTTTCATTATAATTATTTTCCGTCCCCCCGACCATTCAGCCCATGGCTGTATCTAGTTGCCCACCCCATGCAATAGAGTAGCAACTAAAGGAGACATTGGTACAGTAGGCCTATAGGTCAAACCACAGGGTAGACAGGAAGAAATGGTTCATGGCTGAATGTTAATTCAACCCTCAAAAGTTGCATTCTCCCTCCCAATGTCCAACACAACAGAAAACATGGGCATCAATGGAAAAGAGCCTTTATAGAGCAAAAACAGGAAATGTCTTGGTGTGTAATTACAGTCTATTACTTACAGATGTCATCAGACAGACACACAGAGCAGATCATGGCTTTAAGTAGGATAGGAGGGCTGTTATCTAGCATAGTCATAGCTAAAGTATGTCCTCATAGACTAAAATACTGCACTTCTCCTGACATTCAGGACTATGCTGATCCGCAAGGACTTGCTTTTGAAATATAATTAGTCACATTCAAGAACAGTGAATAAAGACGTCAAGTGGTTTCGCCTGCAGTATCAGTCATGACGAAGGAGAGTGGAAGAAGCCATGCTATTGGGACACAGCTTATGACGTGTCAATTGTGGGCATTTTATATTAGTGAAAGTTAAAAGCTGGGAAAAGTGGATCCTTGGGACGTGCAACTCTGACGTTGCCCCATTGAAGTTGAAATGTAAAATGGCTACGGTAAGGGTTAAGGTTAGGTAAGGGTTAAGGTTAGGTAAGGGTTAAGGTTAGGTAAGGGTTAAGGTTAGGTAAGGGTTAAGGATAGGTAAGGGTTAAGGTTAGGTAAGGGTTAAGGATAGGTAAGGGTTAAGGTTAGGTAAGGGTTAAGGTTAGGTAAGGGTTAAGGATAGGTAAGGGTTAAGGTTAGGTAAGGGTTAAGGTTAGGTAAGGGTTAAGGATAGGTAAGGGTTAAGGTTAGGTAAGGGTTAAGGTTAGGTAAGGGTTAAGGTTAGGTAAGGGTTAAGGTTAGGTAAGGGTTAAGGTTAGGTAAGGGTTAAGGATAGGTAAGGGTTAAGGTTAAGTAAGGGTTAAGGATAGGTAAGGGTTAAGGATAGGTAAGGGTTAAGGATAGGTAAGGGTTAAGGATAGGTAAGGGTTAAGGATAGGCTAGGGTTAAGGATAGGTAAGGGTTAAGGATAGGTAAGGGTTAAGGTTAGGTAAGGGTTAAGGATAGGTAAGGGTTAAGGATAGGTAAGGGTTAAGGATAGGTAAGGGTTAAGGATAGGTAAGGGTTAAGGTTAGGTAAGGGTTAAGGATAGGTAAGGGTTAAGGTTAGGTAAGGGTTAAGGTTAGGTAAGGGTTAAGGATAGGTAAGGGTTAAGGATAGGTAAGGGTTAAGGATAGGTAAGGGTTAAGGATTTAGGCTAGGGTTAAGGTTAGGTAAGGGTTAAGGTTAGGTAAGGGTTAAGGTTAGGTAAGGGTTAAGGATAGGTAAGGGTTATGGATTTAGGCTAGGGTTAAGGTTAGGTAAGGGTTAAGGATAGGTAAGGGTTAAGGTTAGGTAAGGGTTAAGGTTAGGTAAGGGTTAAGGTTAGGTAAGGGTTAAGGTTAGGTAAGGGTTAAGGATAGGTAAGGGTTAAGGTTAGGTAAGGGTTAAGGATAGGTAAGGGTTAAGGTTAGGTAAGGGTTAAGGTTAGGTAAGGGTTAAGGATAGGTAAGGGTTAAGGTTAGGTAAGGGTTAAGGTTAGGTAAGGGTTAAGGATAGGTAAGGGTTAAGGTTAGGTAAGGGTTAAGGTTAGGTAAGGGTTAAGGTTAGGTAAGGGTTAAGGTTAGGTAAGGGTTAAGGATAGGTAAGGGTTAAGGTTAGGTAAGGGTTAAGGATAGGTAAGGGTTAAGGATAGGTAAGGGTTAAGGATAGGTAAGGGTTAAGGATAGGTAAGGGTTAAGGATAGGCTAGGGTTAAGGATAGGTAAGGGTTAAGGATAGGTAAGGGTTAAGGATAGGTAAGGGTTAAGGTTAGGTAAGGGTTAAGGATAGGTAAGGGTTAAGGATAGGTAAGGGTTAAGGATAGGTAAGGGTTAAGGTTAGGTAAGGGTTAAGGATAGGTAAGGGTTAAGGATAGGTAAGGGTTAAGGTTAGGTAAGGGTTAAGGTTAGGTAAGGGTTAAGGATAGGTAAGGGTTAAGGATAGGTAAGGGTTAAGGATAGGTAAGGGTTAAGGATTTAGGCTAGGGTTAAGGTTAGGTAAGGGTTAAGGTTAGGTAAGGGTTAAGGTTAGGTAAGGGTTAAGGATAGGTAAGGGTTATGGATTTAGGCTAGGGTTAAGGTTAGGTAAGGGTTAAGGATAGGTAAGGGTTAAGGTTAGGTAAGGGTTAAGGTTAGGTAAGGGTTAAGGTTAGGTAAGGGTTAAGGTTAGGCTAGGGTTAAGGATAGGTAAGGGTTAAGGATAGGTAAGGGTTAAGGTTAGGTAAGGGTTAAGGTTAGGTAAGGGTTAAGGTTAGGTAAGGGTTAAGGATAGGTAAGGGTTAAGGATTTAGGCTAGGGTTAAGGTTAGGTAAGGGTTAAGGATAGGTAAGGGTTAAGGTTAGGCTAGGGTTAAGGTTAGGTAAGGGTTAAGGATAGGTAAGGGTTAAGGATTTAGGCTAGGGTTAAGGTTAGGTAAGGGTTAAGGATAGGTAAGGGTTAAGGATTTAGGCTAGGGTTAAGGTTAGGTAAGGGTTAAGGATAGGTAAGGGTTAAGGATTTAGGCTAGGGTTAAGGATAGGTAAGGGTTAAGGATTTAGGCTAGGGACATCCCAAGGCTACCAGATAGGGTTAGGGTTAGGGTTAAGGATAGGTAAGGGTTATGGATAGGTAAGGGTTAAGGATAGGTAAGGGTTAAGGATAGGTAAGGGTTAAGGATAGGCTAGGGTTAAGGATAGGTAAGGGTTATGGATAGGTAAGGGTTAAGGATAGGCTAGGGTTAAGGATAGGTAAGGGTTAAGGATAGGTAAGGGTTAAGGTTAGGGTTAGGGTTAAGGATAGGTAAGGGTTAAGGATAGGTAAGGGTTAAGGATAGGTAAGGGTTAAGGATAGGTAAGGGTTAAGGTTAGGTAAGGGTTAAGGTTAGGTAAGGGTTAAGGATAGGTAAGGGTTAAGGATTTAGGCTAGGGTTAAGGTTAGGTAAGGGTTAAGGATAGGTAAGGGTTAAGGTTAGGCTAGGGTTAAGGATAGGTAAGGGTTAAGGTTAGGTAAGGGTTAAGGTTAGGTAAGGGTTAAGGTTAGGTAAGGGTTAAGGATAGGTAAGGGTTAAGGATAGGTAAGGGTTAAGGATAGGTAAGGGTTAAGGTTAGGTAAGGGTTAAGGATAGGTAAGGGTTAAGGTTAGGTAAGGGTTAAGGATAGGTAAGGGTTAAGGATTTAGGCTAGGGTTAAGGATAGGTAAGGGGTAAGGATTTAGGCTAGGGTTAAGGATAGGTAAGGGTTAAGGATTTAGGCTAGGGTTAAGGATAGGCTAGGGTTAAGGATAGGTAAGGGTTAAGGATAGGTAAGGGTTAAGGATAGGTAAGGGTTATGGATAGGTAAGGGTTAAGGATAGGCTAGGGTTAAGGATAGGTAAGGGTTAAGGATAGGTAAGGGTTAAGGTTAAGGTTAGGGTTAAGGATAGGTAAGGGTTAAGGATAGGTAAGGGTTAAGGATAGGTAAGGGTTAAGGATAGGTAAGGGTTAAGGTTAGGTAAGGGTTAAGGTTAGGTAAGGGTTAAGGATAGGTAAGGGTTAAGGATTTAGGCTAGGGTTAAGGTTAGGTAAGGGTTAAGGATAGGTAAGGGTTAAGGTTAGGCTAGGGTTAAGGATAGGTAAGGGTTAAGGTTAGGTAAGGGTTAAGGTTAGGTAAGGGTTAAGGTTAGGTAAGGGTTAAGGATAGGTAAGGGTTAAGGATAGGTAAGGGTTAAGGATAGGTAAGGGTTAAGGTTAGGTAAGGGTTAAGGATAGGTAAGGGTTACGGTTAGGTAAGGGTTAAGGATAGGTAAGGGTTAAGGATTTAGGCTAGGGTTAAGGATAGGTAAGGGGTAAGGATTTAGGCTAGGGTTAAGGATAGGTAAGGGTTAAGGATTTAGGCTAGGGTTAAGGATAGGCTAGGGTTAAGGATAGGTAAGGGTTAAGGATAGGTAAGGGTTAAGGATAGGTAAGGGTTAAGGTTAGGTAAGGGTTAAGGATAGGCTAGGGTTAAGGTTAGGTAAGGGTTATGGATTTAGGCTAGGGACATCCCAAGGCTACCAGATAGGGTTAGGGTTAGGGTTAAGGATAGGTAAGGGTTAAGGTTAGGTAAGGGTTAAGGATTTAGGCTAGGGTTAAGGATAGGTAAGGGTTATGGATTTAGGCTAGGGACATCCCAAGGCTACCAGATAGGGTTAGGGTTAGGGTTAAGGATAGGTAAGGGTTAAGGTTAGGTAAGGGGTAAGGATTTAGGCTAGGGACATCCCAAGGCTACCAGATAGGGTTAGGGTTAGGGTTAAGGTTAGGTAAGGGGTAAGGATTTAGGCTAGGGACATCCCAAGGCTACCAGATAGGGTTAGGGTTAGGTAAGGGTTAAGGTTAGGTAAGGGGTAAGGATTTAGGCTAGGGACATCCCAAGGCTACCAGATAGGGTTAGGGTTAGGGTTAAGGTTAGGTAAGGGGTAAGGATTTAGGCTAGGGACATCCCAAGGCTACCAGATAGGGTTAGGGTTAAGGTTAGGTAAGGGGTAAGGATTTAGGCTAGGGACATCCCAAGGCTACCAGATAGGGTTAGGGTTAGGGTTAAGGATAGGCTAGGGGTAAGGATTTAGGCTAGGGACATCCCAAGGCTACCAGATAGGGTTAGGGTTAGGGTTAAGGTTAGGTAAGGGGTAAGGATTTAGGCTAGGGACATCCCAAGGCTACCAGATAGGGTTAGGGTTAAGGTTAGGTAAGGGGTAAGGATTTAGGCTAGGGACATCCCAAGGCTACCAGATAGGGTTAGGGTTAGGGTTAAGGATAGGCTAGGGGTAAGGATTTAGGCTAGGGACATCCCAAGGCTACCAGATAGGGTTAGGGTTAGGGTTAAGGATAGGCTAGGGGTAAGGATTTAGGCTAGGGACATCCCAAGGCTACCAGATAGGGTTAGGGCTAGGGTTAAGGATAGGCTAGGGTTAAGGATTTAGGCTAGGGACATCCCAAGGCTACCAGATAGGGTTAGGGCTAGGGTTAAGGATAGGCTAGGGTTAAGGATTTAGGCTAGGGACATCCCAAGGCTACCAGATAGGGTTAGGGCTAGGGTTAAGGATAGGCTAGGGTTAAGGATTTAGGCTAGGGACATCCCAAGGCTACCAGATAGGGTTAGGGTTAGGGTTAAGGATAGGTAAGGGGTAAGGATTTAGGCTAGGGACATCCCAAGGCTACCAGATAGGGTTAGGGTTAGGGTTAAGGATAGGTAAGGGACATCCCAAGGCTACCAGATAGGGTTAGGGTTAAGGATAGGTAAGGGACATCCCAAGGCTACCAGATAGGGTTAGGGTTAGGGTTAAGGATAGGTAAGGGACATCCCAAGGCTACCAGATAGGGTTAGGGTTAGGGTTAAGGATAGGTAAGGGACATCCCAAGGCTACCAGATAGGGTTAGGGTTAGGGTTAAGGTTAGGTAAGGGGTAAGGATTTAGACTAGGGACATCCCAAGGCTACCAGATAGGGTTAGGGTTAAGGTTAGGCTAGGGGTAAGGATTTAGACTAGGGACATCCCAAGGCTACCAGATAGGGTTAGGGTTAAGGTTAGGCTAGGGGTAAGGATTTAGACTAGGGACATCCCAAGGCTACCAGATAGGGTTAGGGTTAAGGATAGGTAAGGGACATCCCAAGGCTACCAGATAGCACTAAAAGCTGTTATATTATAGGATCATGTGCAGAAACAACAACAAATGGATGACACAGTGGGTACTAGTGTTGTAACCCACTTGATTTGGGGTCAGTTTTGAACAAGAGAAGGTGAGTCTCAACTGTGTCTCAGGTCTAACTTCCAGTGTGTACCCATTCAGCAGAGCTCCAAGCACAATGTTATGTTCCCGGGAGGTAACAACGCAGAAGCATTTGTTTCACTAAACATGGGTGTTTATTTTCACTAGCGAGACACCTTGAGGAGAAAATGCTCACTTCCTTGGTGATGTTCAGCTTTCAGGAAACCCCTCTGTTACACCAAGCAGCAAATGGGCAGCAGGCTGAAGTCACTCCTAACCACTGATCTATGATCAGATATATCTTTCATCCCCCTCATGGTTTAGGTTAGGGTGTGGGGTAAAGTATCTGATCCCAGATCTGTGGTTAATGGTAACTTCTACCTGGAGCCAGGAACGCCAGGGGAGGAGGGTCATCCCAAAAGCGTTATAGAGTTCTTCAGAGACAGAGAGCCTGGGGCCTGCTCAGTGAGGTGAAACATTACCCAACGTTGCAGATGGAAACAGAATGTATAGAGCTGACAATATTCCCTGATTCCCAACATAACAGAGAATCCTATCTACTCTACACAATGCATTTGCTATCTGAATGTTGTGTAACGTTGAAGCCTCCTGAACAGGCCCCAGCTTTAGCCTGAGGTACGGTACAGTACATTAACAACAGAATAAAAGACAAGTTACCGACAGCTACCAAGGCGACAGCTACCAAGGCGACTGTTACCGCAGAGCAGATTTCTCCTCAGACAAATGTACTTCAGAGTTACATAATAATCATGAGAAATTAAACAAACATGTGTATTAACTGCCGTTCACCCAGCTCACTACATCATCCATCTCATCGTTTGATACACAGAAACAGATGCAGAAATAAAGGGGCGGGAGTAAGGGACGGGTTCGTCTAATGATTGGCATTATTTTGGGTGTGTCCTGTCATTTCTCTCACCTGTCAATCAATCACAAGCCGAGTGCAGATTCAAGTAAATGATTTTGTTTCACATTATACCTGTTTTAATCTTGTCTGAAGGTGCTGAAGTTCATGGGGGGAGGGGAACTACATTTTTCTTCCCCAAAATTTGGGAGGTATTAAAAACTTAACAAAAAACGACAAATAATCTGGTGAAAGCCTCAGAAAAAGCAACTACACTGGTTAGTCAGTTAGTTATAACAAACAGAAGTCCAGAGAGAAAGTGCTTTAAGAGAGTTATTGGAGAGTTCAGGGTATTGGTAGAGGCTGTTTTAGAAGGACTGAAAGTGCTTTAAGAGAGTTATTGGAGAGTTCAGGGTATTGGTAGAGGCTGTTTTAGAAGAGAGTTTAAAGTGAGTAATGTTCTTTCCTTTTTCCCCCAGACAGGAACACTGGGGTACATCACCAGAGAACTGATACAGGCGAATCCGTCGTCGTGTTCAAGTCACGAGATACGACGTCTTCGTCTTGTTGTTGTTGTCTTCAGCAGAAAAGATGGCAAAACCCTTAGTTTCCGTGTGGTTAGGCTAATTATTTAAGGTCCTATGTCATTAGTGTTTGCCTTCTAGCAGGGAGTTCTCTGTATGGTTACTGTTGATTTCTATTCCGCTCCTGAGGAAAGAAAGAGAGAGAGGGGAAAATAAACCAAATTAGAGGATGCATAAGTGGGAGGGGGAAAAGAACACATGGAATGCTGTTAGAAAACATCCTCAGGGAAATTAGTATTTCTTTGACTGAATCGCTTGTCCTCCGTTTATGTGATAAAAGCTCAGTGATGCAAGACATTGCAAGTTAAACATCTAAGGGCCAAATCCCCAAGGAACATACATGCACTTCACTTCAACATTTGTGTATGTCACACAGTGGTGTCAACTGAAGAGTTCTACCAAGATGAGTTCTTGCTTGTGGAACTCTGAGTGACGATTCAAACTCTCCTTTCTTTCAAAGGCTAATTTCTGTAACTGTAATCCTCATAATGGCTGAGTGTTCCCTTAACTGTTAATGATGACGGGTGACTGGTTTTCACCAGCTGATGACGACTAGGGCTTAGAGCATGGGCAGACCAGCTGATGACGACTAGGGCTTAGAGCATGGGCAGACCAGCTGATGACGACTAGGGCTTAGAGCATGGGCAGACCAGCTGATGGCGACTAGGGCTTAGAGCATGGGCAGACCAGCTGATGACGACTAGGGCTTAGAGCATGGGCAGACCAGCTGATGACGACTAGGGATTAGAGCATGGGCAGACCAGCTGATGACGACTAGGGCTTAGAGCATGGGCAGACCAGCTGATGACGACTAGGGCTTAGAGCATGGGCAGACCAGCTGATGACGACTAGGGCTTAGAGCATGGGCAGACCAGCTGATGACGACTAGGGCTTAGAGCATGGGCAGACCAGCTGATGACGACTAGGGCTTAGAGCATGGGCAGACCAGCTGATGACGACTAGGGCTTAGAGCATGGGCAGACCAGCTGATGACGACTAGGGCTTAGAGCATGGGCAGACCAGCTGATGACGACTAGGGCTTAGAACATGGGCAGACCAGCTGATGACGACTAGGGCTTAGAGCATGGGCAGACCAGCTGATGACGACTAGGGCTTAGAGCATGGGCAGACCAGCTGATGATGACTAGGGCTTAGAGCATGGGCAGACCAGCTGGCTGGAGTGTATACAGACATATTCAAGCTCTCCCTATACCAGTCTGTTGTCCCCACTTGCTTCAAGATGTCCGTCATTGTTCCTGTATCCAGGAAAGCAAAGGTAACTGAACTAAATGACTATCATAGCACTCACTTCTGTCATCATGAAGTGCTTTGAGAGGCTACTTAAGGATCATGTCACTTCCACCTTACTCGCCGCCCTAGACCAACTTCAGTTAGCATATTACCGCAACAAATCCACAATGACACAATCGCCATTGCACTGCACACTGCCCTATTCCAACTGGATAAGAGGAATACCTATGTAAGAATGCTGTTTATTGACTACAGCTCAGTATTCAACACCATAGAACCCTCCAAGCTCATCACGAAGTACAGAGCCCTGGGACGAAACACTTCCCTCTGCAACTGGATCCTGGACTTCCTGACAGGCCATCCCCGGGTGGAGAAGGTAGGAAAAAACACTTCCACTACGCTGATCCATAACACAGGGGCCCCACAAGGGTGCGTGCTCAGCCCCGTCCTGTACTTCCTGTTCACTCATGACTATGTGGCCACGCACGTCTCCAACTAAATCATCGAGTTTGCTAACAATACAACAGTGATAGGCCCGATTACCAACAATGACAAGACAGCCTATAGGGAGGAGGTGAGGGCCCTAGCAGAGTGGTGGCAGGAAAATAACCTCTCCCTCAACGTCAAGAAAACAAAAGGAGCTGATCGTGGATTCGAACTCAATCAGCATGACAGAGTGATCTCCAGCCTTGTCCTTGTCAACACTCACACCTGTGTTAACGAGAGAATCACTGAGATGATGTCAGCTGGTCCTTTTGGGCAGGGCTGAAATGCAGTGGAAATGTTTTTTGGAATTAATTGCAATTCATCTGATCACTCTTCATTACATTCTGGAGTATATGCAAATTGCCATCATACAAACTGAGGCAGCAG
The DNA here is from genome assembly GCF_002021735.2 of Oncorhynchus kisutch. Taxonomy (NCBI): domain Eukaryota; kingdom Metazoa; phylum Chordata; class Actinopteri; order Salmoniformes; family Salmonidae; genus Oncorhynchus; species Oncorhynchus kisutch. The sequence continues at coordinate 74,133,964 of NC_034184.2, forward strand.
ACTTTGTGAAAATGTATATTTGTGTCATTCAAAACTTTTGGCCACGACTACATATGCACTGTGCTTGTCTGATGCTTTTAGCACACTGTTTGATTAAATAATTAAGACACAAATGACTCAAGAAAGAGCCCGATGGTCACTCTGTAAAAATCATTTACAGTGAGTGTCTGTATGATAGGCACACGTTGTCTCGCTCTCCTCCCTAATGCCACGAAAAGGTACCACAGCACAGCGTTTATTGTGCTGTCTGTGCTGAAGCTGCAAATCATTTCAGCCATTTAGTTTCTTACTTGTTTCTGACTGAAAAGTTCTGTTACCGAAATCCCTAATTTCCTCAAGAAAAACATTCCCTATTCGCTCAACCCTTGCTCTCTTTACGTGAAACATGTAAGCATTGCATGCATGTGACCAATAAGGCCTGACCTATAGTCTGTCATAATCACATCAATAAATGAGTTCTAACAAACTCCCAACACAGTAACACGGATGTAAAAGGGGACATGAAAAAGAAACTTGAAACGGGCAAATGTTTACTGGTTGCTCAGGAGGGAAAGAGGAAGTTGTGGAAGATCTGTGGAAGACGTTTGACTTGATGAAGAAAATGGAGGGTATAAAGAGCGAGAGCTGCGTGCATATTGTGTGTGACAAACCGGTGCAGTTAGATTACAATATTATCTTTCTGCCTGTTTGGAACAGTGTAATCAACACTAAATACATGATAAGTAATACCAGTCTGTTCTAATGAAACCATTTTTAAAAAGCCTTTATTACAGCATAGAAAAGATTAAAAACAGCAAAATCTTTGAAATTGCTTTATCTGACATTTTTCCGTTGCATGAGGCTTGGTGCTCATGCTTTGCCTACTCAGCAAACAGATGCTGTGGCTATAATTCATCATCGTGCAGTATTCAATGTGGAATTGTTCATCTATTTAGAACATTCCAAAGAACAAGCAGAATAAACTAAATCGAACGTCTGTATATCAAAAATAAAACCGATTTTGGTTTGTAACCCTGAAAAAAAATGGTCTTTGAACTCACCAAATTGAGCTTCCTGTGTATACAGTATACCGTATTCTAATCAAGGTTCATCCTATATAACTACTGCTGAACACAGCTTTTCTATTCATATACTGTCTAAACACCCCATACACATCTAACATCGCTCATTCTGATATTTCATAATTCCATTTTTATTTGGGGAATTTGTTTTGTATTGTTCGGTATTACTGCACTGTTGGAGCTAGAAAACAATTTCGCTGCACCTGCGATAACAATCTGCAAAATATGTGTACTCGACCAACATGTTATTTAACCCAAACCTTTCCCATACCACCCCCAACACACACACACTCCCCTCTCCTTCCGCGAATACACCCCTGCTGATCATATCTCTGGTTGTGCTGGATGTTTGTGCTTTATTGACTCCATGGAGCCATAAGTTTACTCCCACAACCATTCATTTACTGACATACACAAATACGGGCCTAGCTGCAGTGCATTTCTCTCCCTCGCTCACACGCACGCAGTGGTCAGCGTCAGTAGGCACAGCAGGGGAAGACCTGGGCCTCCAGTGTAACTCCATCAAAATAGAGAGGCCACTGTCTGGGGCTGGAGGCTGACCTGGTCTGGGTGGCTGGGGAAACAAAGGCCTCCACAGCATGTCTGTGTCCACCTAAGGCCACCCACTCACATCCACTAGAGATGGACATGAGTACAAGTTCTTGAATAGATGTCAAAGCTCGGTCTTTAAACAGAGATGCTTTTTTTTCGTGCTGTACAATTATTTGGAGGAATGTGCTTTGTGGCTGCCCGAATGGGCAAGTGAAATGTTGTCATGGAGACAACATTTATTAGCTTTTACTCTCGTGTTCCATTTGTACATTTGCGAGGCACAACAAAACATGAGATAAATAACACAGTGCACACAGCTGTTCTCCCTAAATTCCATTTCCCCTCAGTGTCTCATTCACTCAATTGCATTCCGACCGCTCCCTCCCGTTAGGCCGACAGAAATGAAATGCCTATAAAAACGTATCTAACCGATGGGACACACAAGTTATATTCTTTGTCAAATGATGACAGTTCAATCGCAAATTCGAAACGGACTGGTTGATTAAAGTAGAAAAATATGTTCCAACAACGCGCTGCAGTTTTGGATTCATTGCGTCCCATCTGCTTTCCACTTAAGATACTTTGTGAACTGCTAGTGCCATTTAGAATTGGTTAGCCTAGGCTATAACCCACCCTAAATATAGACAGGTTCCACTCTGAAAATAGGCAAAAAGATTAGTTTGATAAAGACAAAGAGTGTATTTTTCATCAGAATCATTAAGCATTGCCTACTCAGCAAACAGGTGTTGTGGCCATAATTCATCACCATGCAGTATTCAATGTGGAATTGTTCATCTATTTAAAAAATTCCAAGGAATGGGTAGAATAAACTAAATCGAATGTCTGTATATCGAAAATAAAACCAATTTTGGTTTGTAACCCTGAAAGAAATGGTCTTTCAACTCACCAGATTGAGCCCTGTTTGAAATGATCACTGAAAATATCTGCCTCAGGCACAAGATGTGGATCACTTCACAATGGCAACATTTTCATTTAGAAAAATATTCTGTTCTATTTTAGTCATGTTTTTTAAAAACTATACAATAGGTGTGTCTTGACTGTTATACGGGCTGGAGAAATAAGAGTGTCTTGTCTGCTAAAATAACAAAACAAGGCTGTCATTGCACAGCCATAGGCTTCTACAAGCAGGAGCCACTGCTGAGGTTACTTCATGAAGATTGTGTTCCACAATATAATATAACCAGTTGATATTAAGGCTTCAATAAAAGTAATTTTAAATTTCACTTGCTTTTTTATTGACTGAATACACACACATATACATATATACAGTGGGGCAAAAAAGTATTTAGTCAGCCACCAATTGTGCAAGTTCTCCCACTTAAAAAGATGAGGCCTGTAATTTTCATCAGACTTACAGAAAACGTTTGACCTCTGTCATTGCCAACAAAGGGTATATAACAAAGTATTGAGAAACTTTTGTTATTGACCAAATACTTATTTTCCACCATAATTTGCAAAAAAAATCATTAAAAATCCTACAATGTGATTTTTTTTCTCATTTTGTCTATCATAGTTGAAGTGTACCTATGATGAAAATTACAGGCCTCATCTTTTTAAGTGGGAGAACTTGCGCAATTGGTGGCTGACTAAATACTTTTTTGCCCCACTGTACATATATATACACACACACACATACATACATACACACATACACATATATATACATACACACACACACATTATATATGGGGCAATTTAACAATTAGGATTTGTTATCTGTAATGGTGATGATTAATTAGGCATTGGTGCAATCTGTTGGCATATAGATAAATGTACACATTTTTTCTTTCAGTAGTGTAAATCGGAAAAATGTCATGCGAGTTCTCCAACAGTCTCAAAATTTCTAGAACGCCCATCCCTAACATCAACTCACTCACATCCACCTACTCACATCCACCCACCCACCTACCTACTGAACTCATTCACTGAAGGGTTAACTTGGGGGACTGCTATATTGACACTGACACACACATCCCACAGACAACATTGACAAACACACCTGTGCAAATATTTCAATCTACTGATCTAGGTCTATACTGTTCATCCTGTATACGGTCTCAGTCTCCACAGTTAACTTAGCATTGTTAGCTTCAAGCCTCGGAGATGACATGCTACAGACCACTCCACTTGACAGCCCTCAGAGTGAGAGGAGATAGGCCTAACAATGTGGGTCAATTAACCTGGTCAGGCTGGGGAAAGTGAGCCAGCGAGGGTTCTGTCAGGACCTGTGTTGTCATGTAGAGGGGTCAGGGCTACAACAGCAGAGCCTCTCACCTGCCCCACACTAGGCTACACAGCGCTATCTCAGCAACCGTCAAAACACACTTCCTACTAACAAGTTGTTTCAGTGCTCCTGAAAACCTGGACTTCAAATATTATGATAGAGAAAGGGAAGGAGAGTGAGAGAGAGACAAAAGAACAAAAAGCGAGAGAGAGAGAAAAGAACAGAGAGCGAGAGAGAGAGAAAAGAACAGAGAGCGAGAGAGAGAGAAAAGAACAGAGAGAAAATGACAAATAGAGAAAGAAAATGAGAACGAGAAAATGAGAGCGAGGGGAGGGAGAAAGAGAGCAGGTTGTGTGGGGGGTTTCTTAATATATTTGCATATTTAGTTTTACTTAGGAATGTGTGCTTAAGATAAAAGGTTTAAATGTTTTCCTCACTGGTCTATCCCTAAAACAATCCTTGTTTTAGTTGTTTTCCACCTTCAAAATGTTGTATGTATTTTATCGCTCAAAGTGTGTCTGCCTGCGCAAGGAAGAACCAGAGAATAATGTTATTTTTTTCCAAATCGTTGCGGAATAACCCTGAAATATAAAACAGTTGAACCATGTTGAAACATAACCCAGAAATTCCCAGTGAAACACATTAGGCACACAGGGTGGAGCTGGGCTGATGGAGAGAACAGCTAATGAAGCAAGAGGAGCCTGTGTCTGCCAGAGGCCTGGTGTTCAAAGGTAGATAAGAGCCACTTCTGCCTTTGTCTGAGGGGAGGTATGTGAGGAATGCAGCCTATTTCAGGAAACCCCTATGTGTCCCACTCTCCAGATCACTCTCACAGAAGCACACAGCCACACAAGATGGCTGCCTCATCAGACAGGGTTTCCTGGTTGGACCCAAGCAGACCCACTGGTGGGCAAAGATGGTAGTGATGATGGTCTGATGACAGGCCTGAGGGACGGGCTGCTAATTCCACACATCAATCTACCTCACCACCATGGAGTAATGACACTGGTAGAACCCACCACCATGGAGTAATGACACTGGTAGAAATGGAACATGGGAGTAATAACACTGGTAGAACCCACCACCATGGAGTAATGACACTGGTAGAACCCACCACCATGGAGTAATGACACTGGTAGAACCCACCACCATGGAGTAATGACACTGGTAGAACCCACCACCATGGAGTAATGACACTGGTAGAACCCACCACCATGGAGTAATGACACTGGTAGAACCCACCACCATGGAGTAATGACACTGGTAGAACCCACCACCATGGAGTAATGACACTGGTAGAACCCACCACCATGGAGTAATGACACTGGTAGAACCCACCCCCATGGAGTAATGACACTGGTATAACCCACCACCATGGAGTAATGACACTGGTAGAACCCACCACCATGGAGTAATGACACTGGTAGAACCCACCACCATGGAGTAATGCCACTGATAGAACCCACCACCATGGAGTAATGCCACTGGTAGAACCCACCACCATGGAGTAATGACACTGGTAGAACCCACCACCATGGAGTAATGACACTGGTAGAACCCACCACCATGGAGTAATGACACTGGTAGAACCCACCACCATGGATTAATGACACTGGTAGAACCCACCACCATGGAGTAATGACACTGGTAGAACCCACCACCATGGAGTAATGACACTGGTAGAACCCACCACCATGGAGTAATAACACTGGTAGAACCCACCACCATGGAGTAATGACACTGGTAGAACCCACCACCATGGAGTAATAACACTGGTAGAACCCACCACCATGGAGTAATGACACTGGTAGAACCCACCACCATGGAGTAATGACACTGGTAGAACCCACCACCATGGAGTAATGACACTGGTAGAACCCACCACCATGGAGTAATGACACTGGTAGAACCCACCACCATGGAGTAATGACACTGGTAGAACCCACCACCATGGAGTAATGACACTGGTAGAACCCACCACCATGGAGTAATAACACTGGTAGAACCCACCACCATGGAGTAATAACACTGGTAGAACCCACCACCATGGAGTAATAACACTGGTAGAACCCACCACCATGGAGTAATAACACTGGTAGAACCCACCACCATGGAGTAATGACACTGGTAGAACCCACCACCATGGAGTAATGACACTGGTAGAACCCACCACCATGGAGTAATGACACTGGTAGAAATGGAACATGGGAGTAATGACACTGGTAGAACCCACCACCATGGAGTAATAACACTGGTAGAACCCACCACCATGGAGTAATGACACTGGTAGAACCCACCACCATGGAGTAATGACACTGGTAGAACCCACCACCATGGAGTAATGACACTGGTAGAACCCACCACCATGGAGTAATGACACTGGTAGAACCCACCACCATGGAGTAATGACACTGGTAGAACCCACCACCATGGAGTAATGACACTGGTAGAAATGGAACATGGGAGTAGACTAGAGGCCTATGAACTAAGACCTCAGATGATAGACACTGACCAGTACTACACTGTGTGACAGATGGTCACTAGTCAGTCAAACTCATATAGACACTCTGCTGCTGTCAGCTGATACGATAGGGGGGTGGGTGTGTGTGTGTGTGTGTGTGTTATGTGTGTCAGCAGCACGGTTCTCTCACCCTCCGCAGGGCTTCTTCCTCCTCCTGGCGGTTCTCATAATGTGCAAAGTCATCAAAGATTGAGGTGGTATGCTTGAAAGTTGCGATAATTTTAAGCACTTGCTTGGCCTTCTCCAGAGGCACCTCCTGAGTGTCCCTGGAGTTGGTGACGGGCTTGTTGTCATTGTTCTCCAGCCTGATGTGCCTCAACTGGTTGTTGGGCACGTCCTTCACAAACGCCCACTTCACCTCAAACTTGCCCTTCCACTTGTCCTGAGACCAAACGCCTGCGTAGGAGTTGTAATCCACAGGCGAGCGCATCTCCGCCACGCCGCAGAAATGACCACTGCCGTTGACGCTGAACAGCAGGTAGAGGGGCCCCTTGGTCCCCAGCGAGCGGTAGGCCCCGTCCAGGCGCTTGTTGCCGTGCTCGGTGCTGCACCAGATGGAGTACTTGATGGAGCGGTGGATGTCGTCCTCAGAGTAGCTCTTGATGATGAACACACGGCCGTTCTTCAGGTTCCAGTCAAAGTCTTTGGGGTTGTAGTTGTTGAGGGCCCGCAGTTTCTCTAACACGGGGTGCACCTCCCCGGAGCAGGGAGAGGCACTGAGGGGGACCCCACCAACACCCATCCCAAAGCCTTCCGCCCCTCCCTGGTTGAAGGTGCCCCTGTTCCGAGGAGCCACCCAGCGGTTCTGGGGTGGGAGCTGGGAGTGTTGGTGTTGATGCATGGGTTGAGGGGGGCCGGGCTGGGAGGAAAAGTTCTGGTGGGGGTGGGGGTGTTGGTGAGGGTGTGGGGGGCCTGGGGGAATCTGCTGGGGGTGTTGGGGGGACTGCAGCGACTGCAGCTGAAAGGGTTGGTGGTGCTGCTGGTGTTGGTGCTGGTGTTGGGGCTGATGTTGGGGCTGATGTTGGTGGGGCAGAGGGCTCTGCAGCAGGGGCTGGCCCATCAGGGTCTGCTGCACCATGGTCTGAGGGGGCATCATGGTCTGAGCTAAGGGGGGCTTGTTGAGGGAGCCCTTATCGTCCCAGGTGCCAATGTTCATGTTGTGCTTGATGGGCGGCGGGGGAATGGTAGGGCCCCCCATCCCCATGTTGGCTTTGGGCTTGACCTTGGGCTGGGGCTTGGCCGGCTTCCTGGCGATGGCCGCCCAGGACGTGGGTTTGGGGGCTGAGGAACTAACCAACGGTGGCATGCTATTGGCCGCCATGCTACTCATGCCCCCGAGGGGCGAGCCGACAGTCTTGGTGACGGCGGCGCCCATGTCCGTTCCCAGTTTTAACCCAGTCATGCCCTGCTCGATGCTGCTCAGCACCGGGACCTTACTGAGCTGGGCGTCACTGCTGAAGCCCGCCTGTCCGTCAGTTATAGCCCTCCCCAGGGAACTAGGGGTGTAACCATAACTATTACTATAGGCATTGCTCTGTGTGGACTGGCCCTGAGAGACACTGGTGCCCCAGGTGGAATAGTCTGCGTTTCCAGGGAAGAAGTTGAAGCCATGCTGGCTGAGGAAGGGAGGGGTATTGCCCAGGGCGCCCGGCTGGCTGAACACCCCGTCAGGGATAAAGTGGTGCTCGCCATTGCTCATCTGTCCATAGGTGGTCAAGTAGGGCATGGGGGGGTCCCCCGCAGTGGACCAGGGCGCCTCTCCCAGGGAGTAAGGGAAGCCTATGGAGGGAGCATAGTAGCTGGGCATGTACGGGTCGGACATTGGTGGGTAGCTGTTATTCTGCAGAAGGGAATAACAGGGGTCAGTTAGTGGATGACCTTAATGATAGAAGCTAAGACAAATCTTGCCCATCTCTCTTCAAAACCGTAACTAAGAAATAAATCAGCGTTCTTCTTAAGGAGCAAGATTGGCTTTCAGTGGAAATTATAGATACCAGCTCTATCAAATGTTTCCCATAGCAACAAGTGAAGACAGCAACAGTTTTATAATAATCTGTCCGATGTGAACTCTGACAATTATTACAACAACAAGAATTTATTTTATAAGTAAATTGGCGTGGGTGATAGTGGGTTTGTTCTTGGCTACATTTCACTAGAATCCTATAAGACAAAGTAAGCTTGTCCACCCAGGCACAAGATGATGAACACCACCCAGTTTTCTTTTTAGTACAAAAAGAAAATCAACAATAATTCCACTATCAAAAGGTCATTTTTAATACTTTTCCATTTAAAAATGAGTCAGTCATCTGTCAATAGCTCCTCCTTCACATATACTACTATACAGTGACTTTAGATTAACACTCTATACACCTTCATATATCACTATAAGACACTATTCTGAGGGTTCATGCCGGTTCAAAAGGAGCAAATAACACATATCCCCTCTATGCTGTGGAACGTCAAGTTGCATGGCTGACAGGGTTGGACACAATGGGTACACTCACTCACCTGATTTGTCTGGCTGCTTAGGTAAGGTTCATAGTCTTCATCGTTTACTCCATCCTTCTGATGCATTGATCCGTTTTGCACTGAAGAGAAAACAAATGGTTCTTAGGTTATTCTTTAGATGTGATATAACCAAAAAGGTTTCTCGGCTAAAATAAACCATTGTGTTTAACAGATCTATAAACTAATAATAAACAGCTGATAAACCCCCTTATATTGCCTTTAAGTAGTTGGGGTAGAACAACACCCAATAATATGACAGGCACAGTGGTGTATAGGTATATTTGGTTAGTTGACCTACTTTTGACTGATGACACCAGGTCACCAAAATGTGGTGGAAGAGTGATGAAAGCAGTGATTTAATTACACTCTTTTGTTATCACAGTTTTCACAAAGCATTTCCTTAGTCAGACAACATTTTGACTGCCATCAAACTCCACAACAATCATGCAATAGTAAAATAATACAGTGACAGGAATACCTTTATTTCCTTGTCCTTTGGGTCTCTGACATCAGAATGGGCAAGTGCAAAAAAAAAGAGAGAAAAGAGATGCATCAGATTTAGCATATTAGGTCAATGCTTGATAGGGAGAAGAGTGATGGTAGCATTCATGCAAGGTGAGCTAGGCCTAGGCTACTGAATTACAAACAATGATTCTATACCAGTGGCTGTATATCAAACAAACATTTTAAACACATTCAGCCCTAGACTAGTTTATAGACCTCTACGGCTTCCTTGTGATTATTGACCGGATGTCAAACGCCCACTGGCATCCAGTAAACGTGCCGCATAGTACAGAATACAGCAACCGGCTGGAGCTTGTTGCCACCGCTGCGCAGCCGGTAGGCTACTTCAAGGTTCGGCCTACATAGCAGCTAATAGCTATCATATAACAAATACTTTTGCCTATGTTATATGGCATGCCTACCACACTGAATGATAGCAGCTGACAAAACGGTTGACAATTCTCAAACTGCAACTACAAACATTTCACGACAGTGGGTTGTCAACAATAAGCACCTGATCGACTGTGGTTGCAGACATCCTCCAGGAGCCGAAACGGATTTCTGTTTGCGACTGTCCACGGTTTCTCCTGCTTCTGCACTCCGGTATTTTTCTCAGCTCGTCTCGGGTTATCCAATCTCTGTATGTAGAGGCGGTGTTTTTCTCCAGTCGTCAGATCTTTCCCTACAATCTTTTCTCGAGCGCCAAGGATCGCGACTTTGTATCTGTCTGTGGTATTAAATGTTTCCGATCTAGTTGACGTTCGGTTACAATGTATCACTTACTCTGAAACTGCCAGATTGGAATATCCCTTACTCTATTCCACAATGGCGGATGGGCTATTATGCCGCGTTCACAAGCTTGTCGGAACTAGGAAACTTGGAAATGTCCGACTTGCTAACTGGTGGTAGTTATACACGTGCCGCGTTCAACTAAATAGCAATTCGGACATTTCCGAGTTTCCTAGTTCCGACTAGCATATGAACGCGGCATCTATCTCGCTTCCGTTCTATTGCTCCATGACCTTCCGCCTGTGACGCTCTGAGCCATGTTACTACAGACTGACAGTCACATTTCACATGATATGTCTCAGAAGATTTACCCTTTACTCTACAATACAACATACGTTTGTTTCCCTTGTTAAAATAAATTATGTGTTCACTGTGATGTGACAAATTGTGTCACTTCATGCATATCTGTCCCTGTCTGCCTGCTCAATATAATCTGAAACGGTCTCTCTGCGAAGCAGACCATTAGGCTATATGGAATGCCATTAGGCTATATGGAATGCCCTGCCTAAAGATCACTGTCGTGTGACATTTTCATTGCAAATTACATTAATGGAAGGATTAATTTAATAATTTGCCTACCAGCACATACAGGTCTCCTCTCATGGACTTGAATGGCATCCTTTTTATTTTATTTTTTATCTTTATTTAACTAGGCAAGTCAGATAAGAACAAATTCTTATTTTCAATGATGGCCTAGGAACAGGTAAACTGCCTGTTCAGGGGCAGGACGACAGATTTGCACCTTGTCAGCTCAGGGATTTGAACTTGCAACCTTTCAGTTACTAGTCCAACACACTAGGCTACCCTGCCACCCAATTCCTTGAATGTAAATGGAATTTTCCTGATTTATAAATTGTAGACTATTATGGATAGATGGGTAGGTGCAATAGCCTTTCTCAAGGTTTGCCACATACAGAGAGTTTGGGAGTTATGTCCTTAAAACAGGAAAATTAACCCAGGGTGCATGCTACAATATATATTTTTTTAAGTACATTCCATTTGTGGACCACTTTTCATGTACACAGACATACTAATGTATTGGGGACGTCTATTGTATGCATCTGTCAACATTGAAGTGGCGGTAATGCACCATAAAGTTGGATGCCAACCGCCGACAAAACCCCCACCAAAGAAGAAGATCTGGCAAAGTTGGTCTTCTCGCGATATTTCCGTAATGTGTGGTGAAGTCTGAGATATGGCAGCCGTCGCCTTGAAGTCCTGTCGCAAAGGACTGCCTCACATTTTGAGGGATGGAGCAGTCGCTACTCTCTCGCCAAAGGCTTTGGGAGGTGAGTATGGTACTACGGTTCGATGTGTGCCGTTTCACGGGAAAACTTACAGGCTTCGTTTATAAAAACAAATAGAGGAGGGGGTGTGGCAGAGGCGGCACTAGGTACCACAGCCACAAAGTCATAAACCCAGCCTATTTCTACAATTTATCTTCTTAAAATGATTTAAAACTTCACCCTAACCACGCTATGCCTAACCCTATCCTTAAATTAAGCAACTTTTTGTTTTCATAAATTATTACGATATAGCCACATTTTGACTTCGTGGCTGTGGCAACTTGTGACAACCCAGCGGCAGAACCCGTCATCTGAATGTATTTGTTTGCTCATACACATATAAACTGCGCAGCACTTGCATATTCTTAGATATTGCACAATCAATGCAGGTAAGGAATGGGCGCGTTCGAGCGTATCACTTTTGTCAACACGTTGACCAACGGTCATAGCTATTAACAATGTGTGGCATTATTGGTATAAAAATAGTCCTGACTTGCTACTACATGTCGACTGCATGACCTTTACAACAACCATGTGATCAAAGGTCATGAACTTTCGACTGCAGTTCCTTCTTACAAACCGCAGTCAGAAACAACGCAGTGTGGAAGACAATGGCAGGTAGCCTATTGTTTAGAGTGTTGGACTAGTAACCGGAAGGTTGCAAGATCGAATCCCTGAGTTGACATGTACATTTAGGGAAGTAATACCCCCTCTGGGGGTTAAAGTTGAATTGGAACTATAATCATATTCAAGAGGTTGTGATTTTGTTTCACATAAGGATCACTTAATGAGTCCATTTTGTAATGTTAAGGAAATGTGTAAATTACCAATAACATGTGCTGCGGCAGAATAAACAAACCACACATGCTGATGCACTTTATTTCCTCATTACCATAATATCTACATTTCTGAATCATCACTTAACCCACTAGGCTATCATTGAAAATAAGAATGTGTTCTTAACTGACTTGCCTAGTTAAAGAAAGGTAAAACAACCCTATTCTGATTTTTGGAAGTAAAAGGCGTTACAGTGCGTTAGAGAAGTATTCAGACCCCTTCCCTTTTTCCACATTTTGCTACGTTACAACCTTATTCTAAAGTTGAATAAATAGTTTTTTCCCTCATCAATCTACAACCAATACCCCATAATGACAAAGCAAAACCATGTTTTTAGAAATTCTTGGCAAATTTATTACAAATAAAACAACAGAAATACCTTATTTACATAAGTATTCAGACCCTTTGCTATGATACTCAAAATTGACCTCAGATACATCCTGTTTCCATTGATCATCCTTGAGATGTTTCTACAGCTTGATTGGAGTCCACCTGTGGTAAATTCAATTGATTGGACATGATTTGGAAAGGCACCTGTCTATATAAGGTCCCACAGTTGACAGCGCAGTCAGAGCAAAAACCAAGCCATGAGTTTGAAGGAATTGTCCGTAGAGCTCCGAGACAGGATTGTTTCAAGGCACAGCTCTGGGGAAGGGTAATATTTATTTATCCTTTATTTTACCAGGTAAGTTGACTGAGAACACATTCTCATTTGCAGCAACGACCTGGGGAATAGTTACAGGGGAGAGGAGGGGGATGAATGAGCCAATTGTAAACTGGGGATTATTAGGTGACCATGATGAAAACAACTACATCGACCATGATCCTTTGCTAGTTACGACCACTTTCGCCATGATTCTTAACAAAAAATGTTTTTGGTCCATTCGGTCCATTCAGTAATATGGCCAGATATATTCGAGAAAGGAGAACACCAGAATCCCATTGGGCAATGAATGGAGGAACATGTAACACCTTACCCATCAGACTGTCGACCAATCACGTTCACCTTGTCATGCTGTGTCACACGGTTGCTAAGCGAACAGTCACGTAATCCCTTCTCAAAGTCAGGGTATGAGTCGAGTCCTTGCCCCAGAATCGCCCAGAATGGACCACACGGCCCATTGATGACGCATGGGCAATGTACACAATGGGCGTTAATATGATTCCAAGGGAGTTTTACATCTCCTCAAAAGTCATCTCTGATATGGCGTGCTTTCCATCGGAATACGGGGATGACGTACATCAGCGCTATCACCATTTACTGGATTTAATGTCTGTGGTTAGCACAGTCCCCCAGTGTAAAGTGCAGGAGTAGCTTCTTTTTGCCATAGAGAATGATAGAGGCCTCAAGTAGCCAAAAGGCTGCCTTAGCATGGGCAGAGCCATTGAGAGCTTTCACAGTTTTGATTGAAGTCAAACTGAGTGGGACTTCCAACTTCATTGTGACCCTGTTGGAGTCATGTCCAACCTGGACGGATCAGCCAATCACGAAGAAAATTGACTCCTTCAAAATGGAGATTGCCTCAATGGTGCTTCCCATGCTTTCAGAGACACTATAATGGCACAGATACAAAGATGAGTCCTCTAGCTCTATGGTATTTACACACTTGCATTGCTGGGAATTGGCTTGCAAAAACAATTTAAAATAGTCTGCTGGAAGACAGAAATGAAATAATATTTAATTTCAACATACTCTTTTGATTGTCTGTAGGCTTGGTCCTTATGCAGGGGGGAATTAGAGAAAAAAGCATCTAATGGAAAGTATAATTAAACAGAATTTCCAAACGTGGGTCTGTTGTAGTCCCATGCAGTTTCTCAGCTAGGTCAGTTCATCTCTGCTTACCTCATGTCAAAATAAAAGTCCTCCAAGTTCCTGCTTTTTGTGGGGCAGGTATGGTGCACGTGCAGGACTTTTATTTTGATATGCGCTAAGCAGAGAGAAAAGTTTCTCTACAGACCCACGTTTATAGAAAGTCTGTTAAATGTATGTTCCATAGTACATCAGGGAAACTGGGCAGAAGGGAGTGGTGCTTCAAATACAGCAGATCTGCAACATCATTAATTGAGCCTCTCATATCCTCTCATATCCTCAATCCAGCCTCAACACGTTACGGAAAGAGATGAACTGTATAGGAAGCTCTGGGGACAGGTCATGTGGATACTGGACAGTCAATAAATTGGCAGATGCAAACAGATTATCATCTTTAAATGACAGATGTTCCTGAGGGCTCAAAAAAAAGCGGTTTGCGATTTTGTTCATACTGGTGAAATGCCGTTTCAATTGTGTGGTTGCAATATCAACAGTCCCTTATCTCTGGTATATCTTGGCATGCATCATTCATGACTAAGTTTAAATTGTGTGCAGCGCAATGGACATATAATGCACAATGTGTCAGAAAAGACTGTCTGGATTGTCAATACTCAGTATTGAAAACAGTCGGGCGCGCAACCTGGACCTACAGGTCGTGGTGAGAACATTTGAACACAAAAATGCAAGGCGACACAGTCGCATATTGTTGTTAGTATAGGCCTCTACATAGAGCAAAAAAGAGATTGGCATTAATAGACTGGTTTAACGCACAACAAATTTCTATCCATGCTGGGAGAGACCGCGAGGATGGCTCATGTCATGCAGGTTGGCTATACAGGACAGCTGTATATTCTAAACAAATCAATTGGTTGCAGATTAGTATGCTGTTGTATCGAGCATTTATTTTACTATCCGTCAGCCAGCATCCTAAGTGGACGCCCTGCTTATCATGGGAAAATGACAACCAAATAGTTCTAACATTTATCCATTAGCTAAGGCAAAGCTATAGGCTTTCTGTGGTGCCAGGGTATGTAGCCTATCATCAATTCGATAGGCAGCCGCATAGACATGTCGCAGTTTCAACACAATGGACAGCGATCTGCAATCTATACTTTGCGAATGGCTGTCTGGCTGACTCTTTCGATTGTTTTATTTTTTTCAGGGGGGCGAACTGCGACCTTGCAGGGGTCCAGAGAAACTGCGTTAAGCCAGTTCTAGCGTTGCTAAAAGCAGCAAGGGTAGCCTAGTTTTTAGACATCAATGTAAATGCTATTAAATTAAGTATAACCTTTTGCTTTATAATTTTCTAGGCTTGTAATGTTATTCTGTTTGAATTGTGTTTACATTGTGATAAGTAACACTTTTTCAACTGAATTGCATCGCGTCATAGTCTGCTGTATCCGGGTCTGTTCGGTAGCTTTCACTCTGGTGATGTGAACAAGGTCTTGTCCCACAGCACTGGCCCAATTCAATTTTCTAAATGTTCCATAAGAATGCCCCAGCTGATCATTCCTTGCCTTGACTTCACCCTGATTCAATCTTTCAAGGGGGTTGCACAAATCACCCAAATACAACCTATATTTTACACGCTATTCTTAAAGACGCACTCCATTCTCAACTATTGCATTAAATCACTAGAATTCTGTCATAGTCAATTGGCACATATTGTGTGTGTTTGTCATACAGGGGTGAGACAGAAGTCCTCTGTACAGTATGCAACAAGGCCAGAGCTCCCTAAGCTGGCCTACTGTAGGGTAAAGGGGAAGAGTCCAGGCGTGGTCTTCCTGCCTGGGTATGGATCCAACATGAATGGCCAGAAAGCTGAGGCACTGGAGGAGTTCTGCAAGTCTCTTGGACACTCATACCTTAGGTACTGTACTCTACCTGCTGCTGTGTAACACAATACACGGCGGCATGTAACCTAGTGGTTAAGAGCGTTGGGTCAGGAACTGAAAGGCCGCTGGTTCGTATCCCCGAGCCAACTAGGTGAAAAGTCTGTCTGTGCCCCAGAGCAAGGCACTTAACCCGAATCACTCTAGATAAGAGTGTCTGCTAAATTACTCAAATGTAATTAAATGTTTCCCACAAATATAAATACAAATAAATAGAATTGCATGATTATGGCATAACTAATTTCCTCAAGCTTCCTGTAAAGACATACTGGTACACAACTAACTTTCGAATTATAGCTGAACTTTGGCTCCTTTAGCCTTCCCAAGTTGCTAAAATCGGTGTTGAAGGTGTTGTTATAGGTGTTGAACAAAAGTTGCTATAATATTTTAACAAGAGGGTCTACTTGATTTAAATTGTATTCGCTCTTGCTCACCTCACTTTTCAGAAATGGAAATTGAGTAAACATTTGAATAACAATTGTATGGCCTAATAAACCATGTTATAGAAATACCATGTTTATACCGTCGTTTAGACCGTGGCACATTACCCAAATATACCCCCTGAATCTGAATATCTGAGGTAGGCGTGCCTTAGCCAAACCTCTATCTTGATGTTCATTGCCTGAATAGACTCTCTAGCTTTCGAACCCATTTACTCCTGAGGTACTGACCTGTTGCACGCTCTACAACCACTGTGATTATTATTTCACCCTGCTGGTCATCTATGATCATTTGAACATCTTGAAGAACAATCTGGCCCTAAACGGCCATGTCCTCTTATCCACCCGGCACAGCCAGAAGAGAACTGGCCACCTCTCAGAGCCTGGTTCCTCTATGTTTATTCCTAGGTTCCTGTCTTTCTAGGGAGTTTTCCATGCTTCTACATCTGCATTGCTTGCTGTTTGGGGTTTTAGGCTGGGTTTCTGTATAGCACTTTGTGACAGTTGCTGATGTAAAAATGTTTTATAAATACATTTGATTGATTGATAGCCTGTATGTTACGCAAATAGACCACCCTCTAACTGTTACCCAAATACACTATGCTCTCAGAGTTTTTATGCTAGCTTAGTAGCCAGATTCTTTTCCCCCATGTTTTATTGTATGTCTGACTGGTCCCCCAGGCTCATGTTGTGTTTGTGGTTCCCCAGGTTTGACTACACAGGCCATGGGTTATCGGAGGGGGTGTTCACTGAAGGGACCATCGGCACCTGGAAGAAAGATGTCCTCTTCGTGTTGGATGAACTAACAGAGGGACCACAGGTGAAAGAACTCTCCACTGGCTCTAGAATCATACCTAAACTAGCCTTTAGATAACTCTCGTATTTCTGTGTGTATTTGGTTGGATTCAAATTGGTATTTGATTTAGTTAATTATTAAAGTCTTTTGTATTTTCAGATCTGCGTTTAAGAGCTCAAAGACTGGTTTGACTTTATAACCCAGTTATAGACCGTCTCTACATTGATATTTCAAAATATGCTCTGTTAATTTTGCCCTCCATAATATTTACTCTATTTGTTGTGTAAGATTTCAGTTAGAGTCTGTATAAAAACAACTGTGGTTGTGTATTAGTGTTGTTGAATTCAAACGGTGGTGGTGTTAGTGTCACATGTTTTCACAAGTGGGCGCTGTCACACAAATGACATATCATCTCACAACCCCATGTAACGTTCACGTCACACCCCGTTCAATCATTACCTGAGTAGCATAGCATAGCCTCCCATGCCAGGCTTCAGGGCTCTTCTTGACATTCATCAGACACACAGCTAGTGAATGAGCCCATTATTAACAGGGCCAGAGTCATATTACTCCCAATGTCCTTGTGATGATGATTTGGAACTGATTCAGGGAACAGAAAAAAATTACGGCCTTTTTCCAGGGACGGAAAAACTGAATCGGGAACGAAAGTGATCTTTTAGTGTTCCCGGAACAGTACCGTTCACATTTTGAGAACTGGTTAATCATTAAAAAAAATTGTTCCCAGAACATTCTTAATATCTGGTATGTAATTCTGTAATTTAGTGAGGTTATAATACTAGTAATAACCTAAACACATTACAATTCACTTCATGTCATGTAAACAACTAGCTTACCGTTCCATAGCAAGCTTCTCCATCCACACTAATTGGTGGAGTAAATTAATGACATAAATGTAAAAGCTACAGTATGTTGAGTTCATGGGGGGGAAAATGTACGAAAAGGAACTATATGAACCTTTTTTTCTAAAAAAGCAAACCAGTTCTTTACTATGCTGGTTGGAACACTCGAACTGAACGAAATACAGACTGGTTGTGGTCGGAACTGAACGATCAGAAAATAATTTTCCCTGGTTAGAATCACATCTGCTTTTAGAAACTACTTCTGTCTGTGATCGCTAGATGACCATGGTGCTTCTCTGCAGAAGAGTCGGTTCAAATGGAAGAAAGGAGATGAGGAGACAGCAATCCATATCAAACTGTTGGTATTTCTATGGACCATTGCTCCCTATCCTAGATCAAGGCATCTTTAACGTAATTAGGTCTTTCCCCTCTCTGTTTAGATCATGGTGGGGTCCAGTATGGGCGGCTGGCTCATGCTGTTGGCAGCTATCGCCAGGCCGGAGAAGACTGCAGCTCTGGTGGGCATATCCACGGCAGCAGACCACATCGTCACAGCCTTCAAGTCAATGTCTTTAGAGGTGAGCGAGGACATCATAAAATAATGTGTGGTTATGACCAGGTGCTAATTCCATTTCTATTCAGGGAGTGGTGAATTGAAATAAAATGCTCTGTGAATGTCAATTTATTATTTGATTTAAAATGAAATGTATCCCATTTCACCATAGGTGCGTAAGGAGATTGAAGAGAAGGGCGTGCTGACTGTGCCCACCAAGCACAGCGAGGAGGGCACCTACACGTTCACTATTGGCTTCCTGAAGGAGGCGGAGAACCATTGTGTCCTCCAGAGCCCCATCCCCATCACCTGCCCTGTGAGGCTCATCCACGGCCTGAAGGACGACGACGTGCCCTGGCACATCTCCATGCAAGTGGCCGAGCGCGTCCTCAGCCCCGACGTGGACGTCATCCTCCGCCGCCACGGTCAGCACCGCATGGCCGAGAAGGATGACATCAGGCTCATGGTCTACACCATCGACGACCTCATAGACAAGCTGACCACCCTCGTTTGAGTTGGGGGAGTGTTAGGAATGCACCCCATTGGAGAGGCAGGAGCAACCATATATGATCCCACTCTCCCCTTGCCCTTCCTTCCATCCTGCCCAGTTTGTCCTCAGTATGCTGTTACAAAGAAAGATGAGGATTATCGAAAGTACAAACTGTGATGGAACGAGGATGTCGTCTGTCAGAAACCTCAGCCAGGTCCCTAATGCCTGCCTTGGGGAGGGAGTGTGTCTTTTACCAGTTTACTCGGTGCAGTCTTTTTTTAGATAAACCTTTTTACGGGCAATACTGCCACTGCTCATGCTGCCACTGTTTGTTTGACAGATCCTGGTTCTTTTGCCAGACCCCAATAGTTCTACTGTGCCTTTTTCACCACATCTCATACCCGTTGGGTCAACAAAGCCTCTGCACAGCAGAGTGGAGCGCAGGTCTCGTCTAATTGTGCATGCAGATATTATATGAGGCACAGATGGAATACACACAGACAACAAGCTCCATCAAACGGCCTCCTACGCAGAAGCACTGTGACATCGTGTGGTGATCGGTCCAAGCTGTATTCTCACACTGTGTCGATACCAAGAAGACTGTACACTGTCTCAAAATAGCTGAAGAAAAGTCCAGAGGAATGTCTTTTCTATTTTCTTGTACATCCACCCACATTCCCATGGGCCAGTCTGAGCCACTGGGCTGTTGATTAACACGTTGTTGGTTATTGGACTGTGTTCAATGGGGCAGAAAGCCAGTCCTGCTGCAGCAGACGCAGTAACTCTCTCTCTCTGATCCTCTAACTGCTGCTCTGACCTTTCACTCTTCGGATGACGACACTTAAACATGAGCACGCATCGGGGTGTAAAACAAAGTGCCTGAGTTATGTAAGTACTGTACATTGCCTTTGGAAAGTGTTCAGACCCCTTGACTTTTTCCACATTTGTTACGTTACAGCCTTATTCTAAAATGGATCAAATGTTTTTTTCCCTCAGCAATCTACACAAAATACCCCATAATGACAAAGCAAAAACAGTTTAGACATTTTTGCAAATGTATTCAAAATAAGAAACCAATACCTTTACATAAGTATTCAGACCCTTTGCTATGAGACTCGAAATTGAGCTCAGGTGCATCTTGTTTCCATTGATCATCCTTGATGTTTCTACAACTTGATTGGAGTCTATCTGTGGTAAATTCAATTGATTGGACATTATTTGGAAAGGCACACACCTGTCTATATAAAAGGTCCCACAGTTGACAGAGCATGTCAACGCAAAAACCAAGCCATGAGGTCGAAGGAATTGTCAGTAGAGCTCCGAGACAGGATTGTGTCAAGTCACAGATCTGGGGAAGGGTACCAAAAAATGTCTGCAGCATTGAAGGTCCCCAAGAACACAGAGGACTCCATCATTCTAAAATTGAAGAAGTTTGGAACCACCAAAGACTTTTCCTAGAGCTGGCCGCCCAGCCAAACTGAGCAATCGGGGTAGAAGGGCCTTGGTCAAGGAGGTGACAAAGATTCCGATATTCACTCTGACAGAGCTCTAGAGTTCCTCTGTGGAGATGGGAGAAACTTCCAGAAGGACAACTATCTCTGCAGCACTCTACCAATCAGGTGGCCAGACTGGTTGAGTGGCCAGACGGAAGCTACTTCTCAGTAAAAGGCACATGACAGCCCGCTTGGAGTTTGCCAAAAGTACACTAAAGACTCTCAGACCATCATAAACAAGATTCTCTGTTCTGGTGTAACCAAGATTGAACTTTGGCCTGAATGCCAAGTGTCATGTCTGGAAGAAATCTGGCCCCATCCCTACGGTGAAGCATGGTGGTGGCAACATCATGCTGTGGGGATGTTTTTCAGCGGCAGGGACTGGGAGACTAGTCAGGATCGAGGCAAAGATGAACGGAGCAATGTACAGAGATCCTTGATGAAAACCTGCTCCAGAGCACTCAGGATCTCAGACTGGGGCGAAGATTCACCTTCCAACAGGACAACGACCCTATGCACACAGCCAAGACAACGCAGGAGTGGCTTCGGGACAAGTCTCTGAATGTCCTTGAGTGGCCCAGCCAGAGCCCGGATGAATCCAGTCGAACATCTCTGGAGAGACCTGAAAATAGCTGTGCAGCAATTCTCTCCATCCAACCTGACAGAGCTTGAGAGGATCTGCAGAGAAGAATGGGGAAAAACTCCCCAAATACAGGTGTAACAAGCTTGTAGTGTCATACCCAAGAAGACTCGATGCTGTAATCGCTGCCAATTGTGCTTCAAAGTACTGATTAAAGGGTCTAAATACTTATGTGGCGGCAGGGTAGCCTTGTGGTTAGAGCGTTGGACTAGTAACCGGAAGGTTGCGAGTTCAAACCCCCGAGCTGACAAGGTACAAATCTGTCGTTCTGCCCCTGAACAGGCAGTAACACTGTTCCTAGGCCGTCATTGAAAATAAGTGTAAATAAAATAAATAAATGTGTTCTTAACTGACTTGCCTAGTTAAATAAAGGTCAAATTAAAATGTGATATTTCCTTTTTATTTATATATATATAATTTAGCAAAATTTCTAAAAACCTCTTTTTGCTTTGTCATTATGAGCAAAAAATGGAGCAAAAAAATAATCAATTTTAGAATAAGGCTGTAACGTCACAAAATGTAGAAAAAGTCAAGGGGTCTGAATACTTTCGGAATGCACTCACTGTATATACATTACTGGTGAGGAATTTACTAATATGTAGTGCTAGACCATGTACCCTAATGACAAGGGCTAGAAGTGCATACACTCAGATACAGTGATGATGAGGATACTCCTGAGTTTATTTTAGCTTGACAGTCAAATGGTACAGTATTGCAATGATGTTAGGATTCAAAAGTTTAACGGACATTCTGGAAAATCACCTCTCTTTCCTGTATTTCAACACTTTCTGAATACTTTTTCCAGCTTGTGATGCATGATGTCATTTCAGTACTGTAGCCTTCCCCACACTCAGACCCTCTCTCCAGATCTGTCATCCACCTCTATAACTAACCCAATTAAAGCAGAGCAATGGCTCTCATTATCAAAATTGAGAGACAAGCTGCAAGTCAGACACTAATGGGTTGTACTGTGCCTTCCAAACCTGCAGACACATTTAAGGTAGGTGAAAACATGTTTTTTTTAAATTATCTGGTTCTATAAATTGTGAGTCTGGGCTCCAATCCAGTGTGAGAGTAGTAAGTCCAAATAGATCAACAATGAGTAGTAAACACTTTTGTCATGGGCATGATCAGTGCCGACCTGTCATTCATGGCAGGTGGAGCCCCACCAGTTTTGAGCCCCACCAGTTTTGAGCCCCACCTGTTTAGCTAAAAAATAACACTTTTTTTGTTGCCTGTTTTGCATGTTATTTTAGTATTATTACCTGTCACATATCAGTTTGCAAACGATGTAAAAAAATAAATGTAAAAAAAGTTAATAAAGCCGCATACAAACATGGTCTCTTTTTTACTTTCCTGAGTAAGGCAGCTCCAAAATGCAGGTGTTTCAGCCTAGATCAGCGCTTTCTGTGGTGGTGGGGCAGCCAGCGGAAAATACAGAGCGTAGGGGCTGGTAATGTTCTCCGCCGTGATTGGCTAAGTGTTCTGTTATCGAGCTCTGACTGGGAAAATACATTTTGAACGGTCATCCAACTCGGAATTCCAAGTCTGGAACTCTGGCCTCTTTCTAGAGCTCCAACCTGAAGATCACTAACATCATGATTCGACCTTGTTTTTTCCTCGAGTTCCCAGTTGTCTTGAAAGCACCATAATGCCAGACTTTGAAGACGAAGTTTGATGACAACATTTGCCCAAGAAGGACCTTCCTGTTCATGTGAGCACAGAACAAGATGAGTCCAAAAATGTATTGTATGCTGCTGCATAAATTATGTAATATGCCAGGAAAATATGTATACTGTAGCCCATGTGCCTCACCCTAATAATTTGGTCCCTATTCTCCCTCATTTTGCCTACTGTTCTGACTTAGCCGTGCACACACAGCCTATAGCCTGTTTAAGAGAAATGTCATTATCAAATATTGTAAGAGCTTTCATTGTCTGCTTATGTGCCCCCTTTATTTATCCTACGGTTCTGGCTTGGTGTACAGGGAGAATACTGTAAGAACGCCCATGTTCTGAATTATGGCTGTGTACATTTAGAAAGTGCTGAACAAATAGTTACAGTTGAAGTCGGAAGTTTACATACACTCAATTAGTATTTGGTAGCATTGCCTTTAAGTTGATTAACTGGGTCAAACGTTTCGGGTAGCCTTCCACAAGCTTTCCACAATAAGTTGGGGGAATTTTGGCCCTTTCCTCCTGACAGAGCTGGTGTGACTGAGTCTGGATTTTAGGCCTCCTTGCTCGCACATGCTTTTTCAGTTCTGCCCACACATTTTCTATAGGATTGAGGTCAGGGCTTTGTGATGGCCACTCCAATACCTTGACTTTGTTGTCCATAAGCCATTTTGCCACAACTTTGGAAGTATGCTTGGAGTCATTGTCCATTTGGAAGACCCATTTGCGACCAAGCTTTAACTTCCTGACTGATGTCTTGAGATGTTGCTTCAATATATCCACATAATTTCCCTGCTTCATGATGTCATCTATTTTGTGAAGTGCACCACTCCCTCCTGCAGCAAAGCATCCCAAGCCAAGCCATGATGCTGCCACCCCCTGCTTCACGGTTGGGATTGTGTTCTTCGGCTTGCAAGCCTCCCCCTTTCTCCTCCAAACATAACGATGGTCATTATGGCCAAACTGTTTTTTTGTTTTGTTTCATTAGACCAGAGGACATTTCTCCAAAAAGTGCAGTTGCAAACCGTAATCTGGCTTTTTTATGGCAGTTTTGGAGCAGTGGTTTCTTTCTTGCTGAGGGGCCTTTCAGGTTATGTCGATATAGGACTCGTTTTACTGTGGATATAGATACTTTTGTACCCGTTTCCTCCAGCATCTTCACAAGGTACTTTGCTGTTGTTCTGGGATTGATTTAGACTTTTCGCACAAAAGTGTGTTCACCTCTAGGAGACAGAACGCGTCTCCTTCCTGAGCAGTATGACGGCTGCATGGTCCCATGGTGTTTATACTTGCGTATTATTGTTTGTACATATGAACGTGGTACCAGAAGGCGTTTGGAAATTGCTCCCAAGGATGAACCAGACTTGTGGATGTGTCCATTTTTTTCTGAGGTCTTGGCTGATTTCTTTTGATTTTCCCATGATGTCAAGTAAAGAGGCACTGAGTTTGAAGATAGGCCTTGAAATACATCCACATGTACACCTCCAATTGACTCATTACGTCAATTAGCCATCAGAAGCTTCTAAAGCCATGGCATAATTTTCTGGAATTTTCCAAGCTGTTTAAAGGCACAGTCAATTTAGCGAATTGTAAGTGAAATCATCTGTAAACAATTGTTGGACAAATTACCTGTGTCATGCACAAAGTAGATGTCCTACCCGATTTACCAAAACTATAGTTTGTTACAAGAAATTTGTGGAGTGGTTGAAAAACTAGTTTTAATTACTCCAACCTAAGTGTATGTAAACTTCCGACTTCAACTGTATATTAACTATTTCCGTACTAGTTCGCTCATTAATATCTTAAACGAAATTACGGATTGCCTCTTATCCAGTCGTCATCCTTTTATGCCATAGTTTGTACATCTCAATTTTCAATAGAAATCACATTTTATTTAAGCATTCAGCCATATCAGCTATATATATATCAGCTGTTTTTTAAAGGCAGTAAATGAGGCTGAATTAAGTGCTTTGCTGGAAAACAAGCCAGGTGTAGCAGTGTTCAGGTGTTGGGACTGCTGTTGGGACAGCTTTATGTAGGCCCTAACAGTGTGTGGGCACCGTTTGTCACCTTTATCGTGCAATTAATGAATTGTTTCGTGTTGTGTTAGCTTTGCTGTCATGGTGTTTAATGGCTTTGCTGGCATGAATCTAAAACAAATTGGGTGACTTTGCCCCACCAAGATGATCATGCTAATATCACCCCTGGATTTTATGATGATGTCAGCCCACATAGCCTTAAAGCTGATCGTAGGCTCGCCTTGCCTTGCTTTGCCATCTCCTCTTCTTCCCGCTGGCCTGTCGCATTCTGTATCAGAGATCTAGAGGGATCCTCCTCTTGGCGCCGCACATATAAAACCTGTGGCGTGCCACTCCCGGACACTGAGTCCAGAGCCTCACCCACGCATGCGCCGCGGGTTCAGCATCCTCTGCGCTGACCAGCTCAGCGGAATTAACCACACAGCCGCTACCAGACGAA
Organism: Oncorhynchus kisutch; assembly: GCF_002021735.2. Taxonomy (NCBI): domain Eukaryota; kingdom Metazoa; phylum Chordata; class Actinopteri; order Salmoniformes; family Salmonidae; genus Oncorhynchus; species Oncorhynchus kisutch. The sequence continues at coordinate 74,159,395 of NC_034184.2, forward strand.
CGTTCTCTCCTCTTTTTTTCTAGTAAGTGTGCCCGGAGTTTTTATTCGTCTAAATGATTATTTTAGCAGCGCATGATATTTGTTGTTGTGTGCATTAATAATTAAACGGAATTGCTAGTTTATTAAATTATCTAGGAGATATTCGGAAAACTTGCTTTATGTTTGTTTTTTTACTAATCTTATACTTTCCCTACATAGTGCATGATTGAAATTCATAATTCGACTTCCTAATTTCAACGTTTTTTGGGGAGGTGAAAAAAGTTACGATTTTTTTTTCGCATTCATGGTAGGCTACACAATCAATGCAATGCGATTGCTTTTCGATGTTATGCTCAGCACGCTCACAGTCTAGGCTACCATAGGCTACCTCATGAGAATGTGCGTGGGACGGATGCTAAGGACCACACCCATTTAGGCTAGCGATCTGGGTCTCTGGGGGAATGTGCTTAGTGTCTGTGCTGTAAGGGACACAAGGGCCATTAGGGAGAAAGCAGAGGAAAGAAAAGTAAATCACGTAAACAACAGGTGATGTAGCTAATGATCAAAATCAAAATAAATGTTGTCCCTCATAATGCACCATGAAGAATGTGACTACTTTGCAATTGTTATTGTCAGGAATTGGATGTTAATACAGCAGCATTGCTTTAACAGTGCTTGACAACGTTCCATTTTCTACATGATGTATTGCCTTTGTATAGCAGGTGCAGGCTGCCAGTGCTGTGACTGCTGCAGGGTGTTGGTCAGTGGAACTGCAGACGACTGGTCAGTGGGTGTCAGTCTGGCCTGTTTGTCTGTCTGTTTGGGTGAGCAGGACAGGAGGAGCCATGGCTAACAGGGGACCCAGCTACGGCCTGAGCAAGGAGGTGCAGGAAAAGATAGAGCTGAAGTATGATCTGGACCTGGAGGCCCTGCTGGTGGACTGGATCGTAGCTCAGTGTGGGGGGAACCTGGAGAGACCACAGCCAAGCAGACAGAACTTCCAGACCTGGCTGATGGATGGAACAGTGAGTATGCATGAGAATGAACAAGCTCAATAAGATTCACTGATTGATTGAACAGACGTCAGTGACATATAATTGACCGCTTATATAAGCTAACAATGACACTAATGTATGCTCCCCTCTGCCTTTATCTTTGTTTCTCTCTCCCTCTTTTCATTGATCAATCTCTTCCTTTCTCCCTCTACTTCTTCTTCTTTATCCATGTATCTGTATTCTCCTTACTCCACCGTTCTCTCCTCCTCCCTGTAGATTCTGTGTAGACTCATCAATAGCCTGTACCCGCATGGTAATGAGCCCATCAAGAAGATTCTGGAGACCCAGATGGCCTTTAAGCAGATGGAGAAGATCTCCCAGTTCCTGCAGGCTGCCGAGGCCTACGGAGTACTCACCACAGACATCTTCCAGACCGTGGACCTGTGGGAAGGTGGGCTGCACGTTCATGGGCACATATAAAGTCTCCATAAATCCGGGCGACGTTGATATGCTTCTCCAATGACGCAGAGTCTCACACTTGTGTCTCTGCTGAGCTCTGTCTGTCTGCACATGACCATCAATACTCACATTAATTGCTTTGTTTGCTCTGTAACCTGTTAGTTCATATGCCTTGACACTGTGATATATACTGTAGGCCTAAAGGCCGAGACAATGAGAAGACACAGTGGCAGAATAAACTCAACCAGACCTTTGTTTCATCACAAAACCAGAGAGCAACCTCTGTCTGGTGAAGACCACAAAGCATATTGAATGTAACAAACAGTTAAATGATCTACAGCATGGTGAAGCAAGCTAAAGTTTCTGACATTCTCAGACTACTAAGCAACTATTGATTTAAAACACCAGAGTTCCAGTAAGTCGCAAAGAAAGCAGGAGATGACTCCACTTTTCCAGCACCATTTCTACAACATTTCAACACCATCAAATCACCTATGCTTAGTCTAATTCAGTGACAACTAAAGGATACCAAAAACAATTTCGTCCAATCAACATAAGCTAAATATGATTTGGCTTTACATGGTACTAATTTCTGTGTGTGTGTGTGTGTGTGTGTGTGTGTGTGTAAGTAGAAAAAAACATGTTGACTCACCTTACTTGTAGAGAAACACCAATGCCATCCTCCTCTCTTTCATGTTGATGAAACGATCTATGACTCTGTCATACAGAACATGCTTTTAGTTTTTGTTGTCCTAGGCTACATGACTAAAATGCTAGTTTGCTAGCCTAACTTCCTTTCATGGGCAAAGATTAGCCAGCTAGTTAACATTAGCCATCTACATCTAGCTACATATTGAACTCTCAGGCTAGGGGGACAATGTATGAAATGAAGGATGGATCAGAATCACCATTATAATCATTGACCAGTATGGAGAATGAAGTAAAACCACCAGTCCAAATCCCTATTTCCATCAATGGCTAATTTAGGAAAGGGACAATTTTACCTAGCTAGCCACCGGGGGAATTTGGAACCTATTTGCCTATTTGATGCCCCGCCTGTTCTTTGCTGTCTGAATGGGGTCCAGTGCTTGTGAGGTTCTGTTCTGTTATGGTTACAGGGCAGGACATGGCTGCGGTGCAGAGAACCTTGATGGCCCTAGGAAGTGTTGCCCTCACCAAGGACGATGGACATTACCGTGGCGACCGAGACTGGTTCCACAGGTAAGGACTGGCCACGACCCCCTTGTTGTGTGAGTGTTGTTCTACATCTCAACTCCCCTGCTTGTCCTGGTCTGTGTAGGAAAGCTCAGGGTTACCGGCGGGAGTTCTCTGAGGACCAGCTTCGTCAGGGCCAGAGTCTGATTGGTCTACAGATGGGCAGCAACCGTGGGGCCTCGCAGTCCGGCATGACGGGCTACGGTTCGCACCGCCAGATCATGTAGAGACACCAGCCAGCTGCCCAGCCAGCTGCCAGCCACTCCCTTAGCCTGGCAGTGTACTCCAGTTACTGGACCTCCAGAAGAGAGCTCCACCACACTCCCTGAACCTCATGAAATGACCCAACCCCTTTTTCCCCTTCCCCAGCAACACCAGCCATTCATACATTCATACATACATACATACATACACATTTCTATTGTTCGTCCCCAACACCCGAACAGGGTGCTCCATATACCACAACCACACCATGATTCCTACAGACCTCCAGTAGTTTCTGCTTACCCCACACCCACTCTCCAGTCCTCCTTGGTCCTGCTCTCTCCATCCATATAGCCCTGCTCTCTCAGGCCTGCTCTCTCCATCCATACGGTCCTGCTCTCTCCATCCATACTGTCCTGCTCTCTCCATCCATATAGTCCTGCTCTCTCCATCCATATGGTCCTGCTCTCTCCATCCATACGGTCCTGCTCTCTCCATCCATACGGTCCTGCTCTCTCCATCCATACGGTCCTGCTCTCTCCATCCATACGGTCCTGCTCTCTCCATCCATACGGTCCTGCTCTCTCCATCCATACGGTCCTGCTCTCTCCATCCATACGGTCCTGCTCTCTCCATCCATACGGTCCTGCTCTCTCCATCCATATAGTCCTGCTAGCCATTCCCTTCAGTGGATGAAGTCTTAGTAATTCAGTCGATACAGAGAACCCAAGATTGGAGTCGTCCCTCTACAAAACAAGCCAATAGTATTTTACACTACTACCAAATATAACAGCAAGACCATGTTATAGTATGTTACACATTTTAATTATTTAACTCTATTTGTTTGTTTGTATGTACAGTAAGTGTGTCTGAGTCCTTGTACAGTCATGGAGGGTTTGCTATACCTCATGAGGTGTTTCATGTATAACCGAATGGATCTCGATGAGCGATGATGCCTCTGCTGTCTTGTGTTAATTATGTGAAGACTTTGCAGTAACTGCTGCAACCAAATGACCATCACGTTGTGCCTGGTTACTACAGCAAACAGACATTAAACTATGCCTTATATATGAAATGTCACCCACCATAATGCAGAGGAATTCAAAGGCATGTATTCAGTTCTGCCGCCTGGTCCTGTGCTGTGCATTTATAACATATGTGTAATTATAATGTATGTACTGGATGTGTCCATGTGTGTTTCAGCCAATCCCATGATTGTTTAAGAGCAGTGGTGGAAAAAGTACTTCATTGTCATACTTGAGTAAAAGTAAAGATACCTTAATAGAAAATGACTCCAGTAATAGTGAAATTCACCCAGTGAAATACTACTTGAGTAAAAGTCTAAAAGTATTTGGTTTTAAGTATCAAAAGTAAATGTAATTGCTAAAATATACTTAGGTATCAAAAGTAAAAGTATAAATCATTTCAAATTCCTTATATTAAACAAACCAGACGGCACCATTTCGTGTTTTTATTTTTTTTACGGATAGACGGGCACACTCCAACACTCAGAAATAATTTACAACACAGCATGTGTGTTTAATGAGTCCTCCAGATCAGAGGCAGCAGGGATGACCAGGGATGTTCTCTGTTTAATGAGTCCTCCAGATCAGAGGCAGCAGGGATGACCAGGGATGTTCTCTGTTTAATGAGTCCTCCAGATCAGAGGCAGCAGGGATGACCAGGGATGTTCTCTTGATAAGTATGTGAATTGGACCATTTTCCTTTCCTGCTATTTATTCTAAATTTAACAAGTAATTTTGGGTACATTATTTTCTTTAGGAATGTAGTGAAGTAAAAGTAAAAGTTGTCCAAAATATCAATACTAAAGTAAAGTACAGATACCCCAAAAAACGAATTAAGTAGTACATTGAGGTATTTTTACTTAAGTACTTTACACCAATGTTAGAGCCATCTTGTATGAAAGTGACACAAGGATCATTCTGTTCCTGGCCTGATAATGCTTGATTAGATATTTTTAAATATCATTTGTCATGTTTACATTAAGAATTATGTTTATATCTGAAATCTTGTGTGTAGAGGATATGACAAATACATGGATAAAAACTGATTCTGGAGTTAGGGATGGGTGTGTATGTTCTAGAACACTAACCGGAAAGGTCAGAGTTGATGGCAATGGTGTAATTTATGGGGTCAAGCATTTAACAATAATGTTGATGTTTCAGATGCAGAAGATTAACACACATACGTTAACATCTCCCCATCCCGAGTGTCCCTTGTCTTGTGTTCTGTTGCTAATGATTTCAGTCAATTCCAGGCCCCTTAACCTTTTAGTTTTAAGACCATTTGGGAGGAGCTAGACAGCCACCACACAGGCCAGCATTGAAATTCTGCATGTATTGTCTCCCAAGTGGTGCAGCGATCTTAGGCACTGCATCGCAGACCAAGGTTCGATCCCAGGTGGTTTCACAACCCACAGTCGCCGGGAGTCCCATAGGGCGGCACACAATTGGCCCAGCCTCGTACGGATTAGGGGAGGGTTATGGCCTCTGGGGCTTTATTTGGCTCATCGTGCTTTAGCGACTCCTTGTAGCGGGCCAGGCGTCCGCTGGTTGCCTTGCTACCATCCCTATGGTAACAGATACTGTATGCTCAGCACAGTCCAAGCTGATCACTACCCTGCCAGAGAATGGGGAATATTCTAGAAGGGGACAGGTGATGTGGAACGGGGAGAGGGCTGGACACAGAATAAGTAACCTAAAATAGCCGTTATCCTTGTCGAACCAATGGGATGGCTGGCTTAGCAGTTGGCATGGTGATGTCACCACCTTTCAAGTCCTTGGTAAGGTTTGTGTGGCCTTCTTCGGTGTCTTGGCTCTACAAACATTCAGCTGTGTTCATTCTCCTGCGCTCAGTTTGTATGCATGTGTCTGTGAATGTATATGTGTGTGAGTGTGTATTGAACTTCATGTGTTGAGCTGGACTAGCCTCTTCTGCATACTCAACTGGGCTGCTGTGAAGCATTGGCTCTTGAGGGACAATGGTGTGGGTCAAGAGAGTCTCTCTCTTGCTCCTTCTGCTGGCTGTGAGATGCGTAGCACTGGAAGAACCCAAGAAGAATGAATGTGTTGGTGGACATCCAGGAATACCAGGAGACCCAGGCCACAATGGAATGCCAGGCCGAGATGGACGAGATGGGTTCAGAGGTGACAAGGGTGATCGAGGTAAGACAAAGGCACAACCTCCTCAGTTAAATAGGTCTCAATAGAAACCAGCATTTCTGGTCCATGCTAATGAGTTTTTGAAAGTTCTTTATTCATTAAAGGTGAAATCGGCATCACCGGACCAACTGGACAGAGTGGCCCCAAAGGAGACAAAGGGGAGCTGGGTAATACTGTATTTTATAATCAAAAATACTTGGTACAGTTATCACTACTGGCTTTCTCTGATAGACAATATAAACACAATTCCCTTATCCTTGCATTTGCAGGTACAGCTGGTCTGGCAGGAATTAAGGGCAGACGGGGTGAGAATGGAGAGAAGGGGCCACCAGGGAAGATGGGGCCCCAAGGAGTCTCAGGGCCCATAGGCCTAAAGGGCCAGAAGGGGGAGCTCGGGTTACCAGGAATCCAGGGACCGAAAGGGGATTTGGGGCCTCTGGGACCTGAAGGGCAGAAGGGGGAGATCGGGCTCCAGGGGGACCGAGGCATCCAGGGGCCCTTGGGAACTCCAGGCCGACCAGGACCGAAGGGAAACCTCGGCCCCCCAGGGTTCAAAGGCAACATTGGTTACCGCGGAGAGCGAGGGAATCTGGGTGAGACAGGGGAGAAGGGAGAGAAGGGGGACACATTCTTCATCCCAAAAAGCGCGTTCTCAGTGGGTCTAACCGAATACACCAAACTCCCACCGGCTAACGCACCGATCAGGTTTGACAAGGTGATTTACAACCGGCAGGACCATTATGACCCACAGACCGGACGGTTCACCTGCGTGGTGGCTGGGGCCTACTACTTTACCTACCACATCACTGTGTTCTCCCGTAATGTAAAAGTAGCATTAGTGAGAAACGGGGTGAAGGTGATCCACACCATGGATAACTACCAGAGCAGTGAGGACCAGGCGGCAGGCGGGACTGTGTTGCACCTGGAGAAAGGGGACAAGGTGTGGCTGCAGGTGGCTGGAGGAGAGCTCTTCAACGGGCTGTTTGCTGATGAAGATGATGATACAACCTTCTCTGGGTTCCTTCTCTTTGGTGCAGAATAGGGGTTAGGTCCACATGGCTCAGTGAAGTAACACAGGAAAGTTACAATACTTTATTACCGCCTGTTACATATAACTTTAATATGACTTTAATATGAAGTTCACATGACGTTAATAGCCTGTCGTATACAGTAATTTTAGGCAATGACAAAAGCATTGTTTAAATGGTTTGTTATCAAATATGAACATAAACGAAACAACAGTGTGTGTAATATTTTGATGCTGCAACTGATTTTGCCTATCATTTAAGATCATCTCTCTGATAACTCTGCAAACTATGACAGATTTCCTGTGACATGTGTTCTTGTATCTTGTTTGATTTCAATAAAATGTCATACACTGTAAACAGTTCACTGTCTTTTCATTTACTCCTATGTACAAAGTAGTCGGGTACACATTTGTGAAGAATATATCAGCTGGTGTAATGTGATATACATTTCTGGGTGCGGGCATGAATAAAAAACACTTAGGCATGAGGAAACAGGCTGAGCTTTGCAATACTACAAACAACTGGAAGGTCCTGTACTTTTTCAAAGGCATGCCAAATGTCAGGGCCAGAAATGACGTCCGAAGAAGACGCTCGCATTTATTAATCCACGGCTGTTTGTTTTTTTACAATGGAGAGCAACCTACTATGGGCGTGCTTTACTGCCGTGGTCATGTTTTGTTTAACTGTGATTGGCTTTAGGAGGTGTGGTTCTTTTGCGGTCAGACCACCACAAAAATTGAGAAAAACGTAGTTTGAGTGAATTTGGGGTCGTCACTAGTTACCACAATGTCATAAACCCCGACAATTTTTTTACAATTTCTGGTCTGTGTGATTTTAAACCTAACTTTAACCCTAATCACACTGCTAACCATATGCCTAACCCTAACCTTAAATTAAGACCAAAAAGCTAATTTTAGATTGTATAAATGTTTACGATATAGCCAATTTGACTTTGTGGCTGTGGTAACTAGTGTAGGGTCGAACGCAAGGTCGAACGCAAACTCCACCCCCAAGCAATCACCGCAACAAGTGTACTGATGCTGCTCACCGAAACGACAGCTCGAGCTGCCAATAATCGACCAGCCTCACACACTTGAGTACCAAAGGACTCTGAGTTTGCTAGAACAACTTTTTAAGTTATTGACTCCCTCTTTTTCCATTTATTCATTTGAATAACCAACGCCGGATGTTTTCTCGCCCGCGACCTTTTACCAAGCCAGCTTTCAGTTTTGTAACGTTAAATCTTTTAGAATTTATCGGTTAGCTAGCCAGCCAACTAGCCTACTGTTTGATGTTGCAATTAGTCATTTGTCACGAGATGTTGCAAGCCAGTTTATCAAACAGCAGCCTGCTACTTCCGACATGTTTTCGTGTGTAATCATCGATTGCAGGACCCAAAAGACATTTGGACCTTCAAGTAGCTTGCTAACTCTTTTAGTAAAGTGTTTATCGATTATGGCTATCTAATCAACAAAAACAGCTACTGCTCTGTTGATGAGAAATACCGGTGGCACAGGACAACATCAACGACTATGAGAATGGTAAGTTATTAAGCAAACGTAACCAAATTGCAGATGAATGTAATATAAATTTGTTGCATCATAAAGACATGTATGGCTAATATGAATCTGGCCAACTTTTTTTGTGAATATAAATGTCATTCACAGTCAATATTGATCAAATCCGTTTGGGTTCTAGTATTGATTTGTTCCTTTAACGTTAACTCAAAAGAGGGGTTATTTTAGGGCATTACTCCCCTGGTTGTTATAGTGATGTGGGAGATGCCATTATTTGGGTGCTGTGGGGGTCTCGGTCAACTACAAAGTAAGAGGTTTATGCTGAAACTAAGTTAATTAAATACACAAATAAATAAGCACTTTTTCATCTGGTGTTTTGCTGGCTTATGGGAAAGAACAGGAACATAATCACCTTTACCATCTTATTCTCCAGCTCTTTTTCAATTTTCAACATTCCCTGTTACTTCCTTTTCAGGATGGATTTATAGCTGTAGTAGATTGTTTTCCAGAGGTATACGTTTTTGTAAGCTTCCGACTAGTACGTGCTCATACACCAGGGAGGTCGAATACCAGACCAGTTCTATCTCTATGGTTGGAACGCCAGGCGCAGGGGCACATTCAGGCAAGGGTTCTATACGGTGTCAGGGGAAGCGCTTCATGTCAGCTAGATGTTCTGTTGTTCAGTAGTATATCTGAACATGTCACAAACTTTGCTATTTAATTCAAGTATTCAAATATACTGAACAAAATTATACACGCTACATGCAACAATTTCAGTTCATATAAGGAAATCAGTCAATTTAAATGAATAAATGAGGTCCTAATCTATGGATTTCACATGACTGGGCAGGAGCAAAGCCATGGGTGGGCCTGGGAGGGCATAGGCCCACCAGCTGAGGAGCCAGGCCCAGCCAATCAGAATGAGTTTTTTTCCCTACAAAAAGCTTTATTATAGACAAAAATACTCCTCAGCACCTGCCTGACAATCCGGCAGGTGAAGAAGCCGGATGTGGAGGTCCTCTGCTTGCGTGGTTGCACGTGGTCTGCGGTTGTGAGGCGGGTTGGATGTGACTTATGGTACAGAAATCAACATGAAATTATCTGGCTACTGCTCTGGTGAACATTCCTGCAGTCAGCATGCTAATTGCACGCTCCCTCAACTTGAGACTTCTGGCATTGTGACAAAACTGCACATTTTACAGTGGCCTTTTATTGTCCCCAGCACAAAGTGCACCTGTGTAATTATCATGCTATTTAATCAGCTTCTTGATATGCCACACCTGTCAGTTAGATGGATTATCTTGACAAAGGATTAAATGCTAACTAACAGGGATGTAAACAAATTTGTGTGCACAATTTGAGAGAAGTAAGCTTTTTGTGCATATGGGCATTTTCTGGGATCTTGTATTTTAGCTCATGAAACATGGGACCAGCATTTTTACATGTTGCGTTTATATTTTTGTTCAGTGTATTTTCACTGGTGTATGAGACTGTTTCTGTTTCACACAGTATATCCACTCGTCACAGGAGTGGTAGTTACATGGAGTTCTTATGTCTGAACTTTGCCTCATATAAATGTCCTTGTTCTCAGAGAAGCTTATGTCAAAGGTCTATCAGTGGGATTGATTTGATACCCTGCTATAACTGGCTCTGTGTCATCCTGGAAAGAGGTTGCCTTGGCCCCTCAAGGGTTAGTAACTTCACCCCACACTAACTATATGTGCAGTGTCCCAGACCCGTTTTACTGTCTGCTATTTGTATGTGGAATGTTAGTGTCTTGTTAGGTCAGATATTTGTTTGTGTAGCATTCCTACAAGTCCTAGTGTTCATAGTAGCGTCTTGTTCTCTGTTAGCTGTGGTTGGTGTTGGGTTTCCCCATTCAGGGCTTTCTGACAGACTCTATCAGGTGAGTGAATGAATGAGACAGACACTCTACCCAATACCTGGCTTCCCACGATCAAAGGGGGGTGCGGTCTCTCTCAGTATGCCCTCTGTCATTGGACAAAAAGAAGGGGAACTGGGCCGTTGTGAGATATTAGACTTCAACAAGCTGGCAACATGCAACAGGTGCCTAGTTAGGAGGGTGTAATGTTACAGAACATTCAGACAGAACTAGGCTAAAATGTGTAGATAAAATAGAAATTGTACTTTGCTTCAGAGAATAGACTATCGTGTCAGCTGCTCTATACAGGACACTTGTATCTGCAACATCCTGAATGTCAAGGAGTAGGCCACTGCTTGTTAGCACACAGGACTCGGCCTGGTGCTCGTCAGACTAGTCACCAGAAATGCCAAACAACTGTGCAATAGGAGATCCTGGTGTGTCTACAGAGATTAGTGAATCTGAACAGCACTAGGTTTAGGATGATTCTGGTGAACAAGCACACAGACATGGCTGCCAGGTCCCAATCTCTGGAAATCACTTTCTCAGAATGTACATGGGGTTTGGTTCTGTTGCATAGGCTAGGTGAGTTAGTCTGGTCTTTTTAACCGTTACACTGTCTATCTGATGGGAGGAAAGTGCATTCTTCTGTCTTCCTCTTTCCCTCCCCAATAGTAGATCAATCTACCACTGAGCAGGCTCTCTGTGTGAGCTAGAGATTCCATCAGATTCCTTGTATAGATGGTATCCAGCGATAATAGTTAGTATTCAGCTTTATATAGCCTAGTAACACACATGGTTCTAAATTCCATGTGATCTTACATGGATCCACCAATATGATGGAACAATCACATTATCCATTCCAATAATCTGGAGTCTATAGAGTGGGTTTTCAGCAGCTGTAGAGTGGTCGTAAGGCTTCCCTGGTTTAAGAGTACTATAATGTATGACTAACTCATAGTGTATGTTGCTGACTAGTAGTCTTAATGGCTGCACTGTAGATGAAACCAGTGCTGCACAGACTGGTATAGCCTGCTTAATCAGATTATTCCTGGGGGAGGAACACACACACAGATGCATGCCGGACGGGGCTTGGTGATAGGAGCCATGCGTGTTTCCTTCAACGTTTCCTCAGAGAAACTCAGCTTCTCTTTGGACCACAGACTGGTGAGTTTTACACACACACAAAAAGAAGCGCCCTCTGTGTAGTGTCAAGCCCGAAAGTCTCCTACATGCGTGTCAGCATGGCTAACATGGAAGGTCTTCTAAATACGTATCAGCGTGGCTGACATGGAAGGTCCTCTACATACGTATCAGCGTGACTGACATGGAAGGTCCTCTACATACGTATCAGCGTGACTGACATGGAAGGTCCTCTACATACGTATCAGCCTGACTGACATGGAAGGTCCTCTACATACGTGTCAGCCAGGCTGACATGGAAGGTCGTATCAGCCTGACTGACATGGAAGGTCCTCTACATACGTATCAGCGTGGCTGACATGGAAGGTCGTATCAGCCTGACTGACATGGAAGGTCCTCTACATACGTATCAGCCTGACTGACATGGAAGGTCTTCTACATACGTTTGAGTTTGAGTTTATTTTTATTTTTACAGGGACAGTGCACATTAATCAACATTTCAGTAAAAGTGCCGGTTTTAGCCAACCGGCTAATTTTCAACCGCAGTCCCTGGGCAGGTTATTAAAAACAATTACAATATAGACAATAGCAACATAGAACAAGCAAGACATAGCAACATAGGACAAGCAAGACATAGCATACAGCGTGGCTGATATGGAAGGTCTTCTACATGCGTATCAGCCTGACTGACATGGAAGGTCTCCTACACACGTATCAGCGTGACTGACTTGAAAGGTCGTATCAGCGTGACTGACATGGAAGGTCTCCTACATGCGTATCAGCTTGACTGACATGGAAGGTCTTCTACATACGTATCAGCCTGACTGACATGGAAGGTCTCCTACACACGTATCAGCGTGACTGACTTGAAAGGTCGTATCAGCGTGACTGACATGGAAGGTCTCCTACATGCGTATCAGCTTGACTGACATGGAAGGTCTTCTACATACGTATCAGCCTGACTGACATGGAAGGTCTCCTACACACGTATCAGCGTGACTGACTTGAAAGGTCGTATCAGCGTGACTGACATGGAAGGTCTCCTGCATACGTATCAGCGTGGCTGACATGGAAGGTCTCCTACATACGTATCAGCGTGACTGACATGGAAGGTCTCCTCCATACGTATCAGCGTGGCTGACATGGAAGGGATAAACTATTCTCTCATTCTTTCACAATTTCAATAAGTTCTAGTGTGAAGTTATTTACCCTGAACGTGTTTGTCTCTCTGGTCAGGATAGCACTCTTAAGCCTGGCTATCTAGATTCGATCACTCCAATAACAACAGACAACCTGAAAACAAGCAGGCTGAGCAGCTTACCATAGAATCATGGTAGTGTTAGTGCTTTTGGGGAGGTTCTGTCTGTTCCATGGCTTAGCTACCAATTTAGAGAACTGCTAGAGAAGTGCCTTACCCTTCATATTCTCTGTCTAGCCGTCTATTTTAACTATCCGTTTATATTTCTGCCCAATTAGCCATAGCCTGGCCTGGGGCAAGACAACTCTGCTCTGTGTAGGTGAATTGGGGGCTGGAGTTCACTAATGATTACAGGTTTATGACCCCTTACATAAGACTGACTTACCAACCCAAAGAGAAGGAAGTTGATGACCAAGAGATGTGCGCCTCCACTCCTGTTCCATATGGCAGGGTTTCCCACTGTGTAGTGCTAGGGTGTGTGTGTGTAGATCTACACAGTATCTGTGTCTTCTACAGTATGTGTGTATGTTTTTCATTATACTGTGAACCTCCTTAGTATATCTGTGAGTGTAGCACCAGCCCTCCTCTCTCTGAGAGTCTAATCAGAGGTTGGCTCCAGCTGGCAGCCGTGTGGGGGGGCTCCTCTGCTCTCCTCTCTCTGAGCTCTTAATTAACTCTGGGCCTGAGAGCCAGAGCACCATTTGCTCCCAGACTTCACATGCAACCATGCGAGAACACTGACCTGACCTGCATATTGACCTTCCATATTGTTGAAGCTTAACTTATAGTAAAAATCCACCCAAAACCATTTATTCCTTTAATGTACAGTGTTAAATAACACTGTGAGAACAATATGTTTGGTGAACAAATGTTTCTTTTTGTAGTTATAATAAGGTTGGTAAAATGGGAAATCGTTGTGGAAATCTGCAGCTCAATTCAACTACATCATCCACAATGCAATGCTCTCTCTATGGGCTGACTGGCTAACAACGGCAGATATACAGTGCATTCGGAAACTATTCAGACCCCTTTTTCCACATTTTATGTTACAGCCTTATTTTAAAATTGATTAAATAGTTTTTCCCCCTCATCAATCTACACACAATACCCCATAATGTTCAAGCAAAACCCTTTAAAAAAAATATATATTTAAAAATGTTTGCAAATGAAAGAAACGATCACATTTACATATGTATTAAGACCTTTTTCTCAGTACTTTGTTGAAACACCTTTGGCAGCTTTTACAGCCTCAAGTCTTCTTGGGTATGACGCTACAAGCTTGGCACACCTGTATTTGGAGTTTCTCACCATTCTTTGCAGATCCCTTCAAGCTCTGTCAGGTTGGATGGGGAGCGTCGATACACAGCTATTTTCAGGTCTCTCCAGAGATGTTCGATCGGGTTCAAGTCCGGGCTCTGGCTGGTCCACTCAAGGACATTCAGAGACTTGTCCCGAAGCCTCCCTGACCAAGGCCCTTTTCCCCCGTTTTCCCCCGCCAGCTTCTAAGAAGACTCTTGGTGGTTCCAAACTTCTTCATTTAAGAATGCTGGACGCCACTGTGTTCTTGGACCTTCAGTGCTGACTACATATTTTGGTATCCTTCCCCAGATCTGTGCCTCGACACAATCCTGTCTCGGAGCTCTACAGACAATTTGTTCGACCTTGTGGCTTGGTTTTTGCTCTAACATGCACTGTCAACTTTGGGACCTTTTTTATATAGACAGGTGTATGCCTTTCCAAATCATGACAAATCAATTGAATTTACCACAGATGGACTCCAAGTTGAAGAAACATCTCAAGGATGATCAATGGAAACAATGCACCTGAGCCCAATTTCGAGTCTCATAGCAAAGGGTCTGAATACTTGTGTAAATAAGACATTTCTGTTTTTATTTTTAACAAATTTGCAAAAATGTCTAAACCTGTTTTCGCTTTGTCATTATGGAGTATTGTGTGTAGATTAATGAGGAACATTTTAGATATATCTTTTAGAATAAGGCTGTAACGTAACAAAAAGGGGAATGGGTCTGATTAGTTTCCGAATGCACTGTACTTTTGAGGAGATGGGAAACGTTGCCCATGCTACATCAATTTGGCCGCGCGGTGCATTCTGAACAATTCTGGGTCAAGGAGCGCTCCCCTTCAAGGAGTGAATGGAGTCTTGGGCGCTAGCTCAATAACCCAACATTAGCACATTGTTTTCAACGAGAAGTACAACACTGAAAATCTTTTCAGAGATGTGAGAATTAATTTGCTATCTGTAGGATTGTATAGCTTTGGAATCGTGACATTGCGTACTTTCAAGGATAATAGGCACGTTTCTTGACTGTGAGAAGGGTTCGCATGACACAACGTGATTGGTTAATGTCATATGTTCCTTCATTCATTCCTATCTCCTTTCAATAATATCTCTGGCAACTGCACCATGCAATGCACCTCGCACTAAAGAGGCCGACAAATAGGAAAAATACCCTCCTGTTAAATGACACATTTCTCAGGGTTCGGAATATCGCAAAAATATGATCAATGGCTCATTCAAGAGAAGACACCCTCCTGAGTTATGACCTCGGCCAGTATTGAAATCTGACATGTATGATAGACTTTTTTGCGATCTAAAAGTTGTAGTCCCATTAACTTCCAGTGTAGTGATAGCGATTTGATCACAGTGTTATGTAATATCTACCGGATTTCTGCCTGCTTGAATGCCGGTACACAAGAAAACATGAAATGGAACATAACTGATGCACAAAGACAATATAAGATTCAAAATGGGTGAACCTTCCCTTTTTATGTAGACCTACATAGTGCTGTAGTATGATTGACGTAAGAGGGTGGCTAGTACAGTAGGAGGTTCCACTGTCTTATGCAGCTTATTGTTCTGACCAGGGTAAAACTACACACACTCATTTTGTTGATCACTAGATTTGAAGTACTGGCAGGCAGAAACTCCAACTCTTTTGAAACAGAAGCCTGTGCTCTATCCTGCCAAGTGTAGCAGGTCCCAACTGGGTTGTGAATGTTGGTGCTAGGCATAGGGGTAGTGTGCATTGTGCAAGATCAGATTAGTTTGAGATAATACATTGACTAGAGGACAGCCTTAGTGTGCCTGTTCAGTGCTAGAGTAGTCTCTTTCATTCACCAACCTTGTGTCTTACTGGAGTACCTAGAAGCCTTCAAGGGTGGTATGCAAGGCTAGTATGAGTAGAGTAGGAATGGTGAAAGTGCTTTTCTTCTGTTTACAGTAGTGGTCATAGTGAGTGAGGGGAGCGAGGTTGGTGAACTGTCAACAGAGAAGGTGTAGCATTGAGATAATCCATATGGTGGAAGAGAATGCTAACAGCACGTAATCTAACTCTCACTCACTGGAGCTAGAGATGGAGTGGAAAAGCCAGACACAGGCAGTCTAATCTATGATAGGCAAGTTAGGTCCTCCATGTAGTATGAACTTTCGCCATTAAGTCTGTATTTGATTAAAAGGTCTATAGCAGAGCCACTGTGTGATCAGTTGGGTCTGTGTGAAACTACTCAGATCTCAGGATGGAGATGGAGAAGCAGAGATCACTCCCTCTCACCTCTCTCTGTCTGCCAAATCTGGAGAAAATGGGCAATTTGTTGCATTAATCACAATGGATTAGTGATTCTCATTGCTTAGTCATGCTCACAAAACCCCTCATCAAAGACTGGCCTGCATTAATCGCTGCCCTACACAGACACACACACACACTTACACTGAGGCCCACTGCTCCTTGGCCATAGAAATATACACCGTCAAGGAGAAATGTACACTGAACTAAAATATAAACGTGACATGCAACAGTTTCTAAGATTTTACTAAGTTACAGTTCATATAAGGAAATCAGTCAATTTAAGTAAATACATTTAAGCCCTCATCTATGGATTTCACATGACTGGGAATAGAGATATGCATCTGTTGGTCACAGATACATTACATTTTTTTTAAAGTAGGGGCTTGGATCAGAAAACCAGTCAGTGTCTGGTGTGACCACCATTTGCCTCATGCAGCATGACATATTTCCTTCGCATAGATCAGGCTGTTGATTGTGGTCTGTGGAGAAATTAACCATGTCGCGGACATCGCAAAGAAACTACTTCACAATACAGTGCTTCCGACACGGCCCACTACCAAAGACTGTGGGCTCTCCTTCTGTGGCCAACGTGAGTAAAACATTTAAACGTGTTAACCCTCGTAAGGCTGCCGGCCCAGACGGCTGTCCCCACATGCTTCAAGATGGTCACCATTGTTCTTGTTGCCAAGAAATCTAAGGTAACTGAACTGTCTATCGTCCCGTAGCACTCACTTCTGCCATCATGAAGTGCTTTGAGAGACTAGTCAAGGATCATATCACGTCCACCTTATCTGTTACCCTAGACCCAGTCCAATTTGCTTACCGCCCCAATAGGTCCACAGACGATGCAATCGCCTGTACACTGCTCTATCCCACCTGGACAAGAGGAATACCTATGTATAAAGATGTTCATTGACTACAGCTCAGCATTCAACACCATAGTACCCTCAACTCATCATTAAGCTTAAGACCCTGGGTCTCGAACCTGCCCTGTGCAACCGGGTCTTGGACTTCCTGACGGGCCGCCCCCAGGTGGTGATGTTAGGAAACATCTCCACTCCGCTGATCCTCAACACTGGGGCCCCACAAGGATGCTTTCTCAGCCCTCTCCTGTACTCCCTGTTCACCCACGACCGTGTGGCCATGCACGCCTCCAACTCAATCATCAAGTTTGCAGACGACACTACAGTGGTAGGCTTGATTACCAACAACGACGAGACAGCCTACAGGGAGGAGGTGAGGTGTCAGGAAAATAACCTCTCACTCTGTCACCAAAAGAGATGATCATGGACTTCAGGAAACAGCAGAGGGAGCACTCCCTTATCCACATCGATGGGACAGCAGTGGAGAAGGTGGAAAGTTAAGTTCCTCGGTGTACATATCACCGACAAACTGAAATGGTCCAAGCACACAGACAGTGTGGTGAAGGTGCAAAAGTGACTCTTCAACCTCAGGAGGCTGAAAAAATGTGTCTTGTCACCTGAAAACCCTCATTAACTTTTACAGGTGCACAATTGAGAACATCCTGTCAGGCTGTATCACTGCTTGGTACGGCAACTGCACCGCCCACAACCACAGGGCTCTCCAGAGGGTAGTGAGGTCTGCACAACACATCACCGGGGGCAAACTAACTGCCCTCTAGGACAACTACACCACCCGATGTCACAGGAAGGCCATAAAGATCCTCAAGGACAATAACCATCCTTCCATCCCAGAAGGCGAGGTCAGTACAGGTGCATCAAAGCTGGGACGTAGAAGCTGTTTTTCAATCTCTATTTCAAGGCCATCACATTGTTAAACAGCCACCAGTAGCACAGCGAGGCAGCTGCCTACCTACTGACTTGATATCATTGGCCACTTTAATAAATGGAACACTAGTCACTTTAACAATGCCACTTTAAGAATGTTTACATATCTTCCGTTACTCATCTCCTATGTACAGTTGAAGTTGGAAGTTTACATATTTAAACTCAGTTTTTCACAATTCTTGACATTTAATCATGCAAAAAAATCCTTATCTTAGGTTTTTTAGGATCACCACTTTCTTTTTGAAATGTTAGAATAATAGTAGAGATTTATTTCAGCATTTCTTTCTTTCATCACATTCCCTGTGGGTCAGAAGTTTACATACACTCAATTAGGGTTTGGTAGCATTGCCTTTAAATTGTTTAACTTGGGTCAAATGTTTTGGGTAGCCTTCCACAAGCTTCCCACAATAAGTTGGGTGAATTTTTGTCCCATTTCCTCCTGACAGAGCTGGTGTAACTGAGTCGGGTTTGTAGGCTTCCTTGCTCGCACATGCTTTTTCAATTCTGCCCACAAATTTTCTATGGTATTGAGGACAGGGCTTTGTGATGGCCACTCCAATACCTTGACTTTGTTGTCCTTAAGCCATTTTCCCACAACTTATGCTTGGGGTCATTGTTCATTTGGAAGACCTATTTGCGACCAATCTTTAACTTGAGATGACTGATGTCTTGAGATTTCGCTTCAATATATCCACAATTTCCCTACCTCATGATGCCATCTATTTTGTGAAGTGCACCAATCTTTGTCCCCATGTGCAGTTGCAAACCATAGTCTGGCTCTTTTATGGTGGTTTTGGAGCAGCGGCTTCTTCCTTGCTGAGCGGCCTTTCAGGTTATGTCGATATAGGACTCGTTCTACTGTACCTGTTTCCTCCAGCATCTTCACAAGGTCCTTTGCTATTGTTCTGGGATTGATTTGCACTTTTCGCACCAAAGTACGTTCATCTCTAGGAGACAGAA
Source organism: Oncorhynchus kisutch (assembly GCF_002021735.2). Classification (NCBI taxonomy): domain Eukaryota; kingdom Metazoa; phylum Chordata; class Actinopteri; order Salmoniformes; family Salmonidae; genus Oncorhynchus; species Oncorhynchus kisutch. Next base: position 74,178,552 of record NC_034184.2, read on the forward strand.
CGCACCTCCTTCCTGAGTGTTATGATGGTTGCGTGGTCCCATGGTGTTTGTAATTGCGTACTATTGTTTGTACAGATGAACGTGGTATCTTCAGGTGTTTGGAAATTGCTCCCAAGGATGAACCAGACTTGTGGAGGTCTACAATTTTTTTCTGAGGTCTTGGCTGATTTCTTTTGATATTCCCATGATGTCAAGCAAAGAGGCACTGAGTTTGAAGGTAGGCCTTGAAAAATATCCACATCTCCAATTGACTCTGTCAATTAGCCTATCCGAAGCTTCTAAAGCCATGACATAGCTGTTTAAAGGCACAGTCAACTTAGTGTATGTAAACTTCAGACCCACTGGAGTTGTGAGTAAGTGAAATAATCTCTCTGTAAACCATTGTTGGAAAAATTACTTGTCATGCACAAAGTAGATGTCCTAATCGACTTGCCAAAACTATAGTTTGTTAACAAGAAATTTGTGGAGTGGTGGAAAAACTAGTTCTAATGACTCCATCTGAAGTGTATGTAAACTTCCGACTTCAACTATATATCCTGTATCCTTCACTATCTATTGCATCTTAGCCACTTTGTCACTGCTCATCCATATATTTTATACTTATATATTCTCATCCAGTTCCTTTACTAAATTATGTGTATTCGGTTTTGTTGTGTAATTTGTTAGATATTACTTGTTAGATACTGCTGCGCTGTTGGATCTAAGTAGCATATGCAGTTCACTACCCTCGCAATAACATTTGCTAACTATGTGTATGTGACCAATAGAATGTTGTCCCACTCCTCTTAAATGGCTTTGTGAAGTTGCTGGATATTGGAACTGGAACACACTGTCGTACATGTAGATCCAGAGCATCTCAAACGAGCTTAATGGGTGACATGTCTGAGTATGCAGACTATGATCTGGGACATGTTCAGCTTCCAGGAATTGTGTACAGATCCTAGCGACATGGGGCCGTGCATTATCATGCTAAAACATTAGGTGATGGTGGCGGATGAATGGCACGACAATGGGCCTCAGGATCTCATCACTTGTGCTCATTGTCCGTAGCTTATGCCTGCCCATACCATAACCCCACCACCACCATGGGGCACTTTGTTCACAATGTTGACATCAGCAAACCGCTCACCCACACGATGACATGCACGCTGTCTGCCATCTGCCCTGTACAGTTGAAACCGGGATTCATCTGTGAAGAGCACACTTCTCCAGCGTGGCAGGTGAGTATTTGCCAACTGAAGTCGGTTACGATGGCACACTGCAGTCAGGTCAAGACCCTGGTGAGGATGATGAGCTTCCCTGAGCAAACCCACAGTTTCACCAGCTGTCCAGGTGTCTGGTCTCAGACAATTCCGCAAGTGAAGAAGCTGGCTGTGGAGGTCCTGGGCTGGTGTGGTTACACGTGGTCTGTGGTTGTGAGGCCGATTGGACGTAATGCCAAATTCTCTAAAACAATGTTGGAAGCGGCTTACGGTAGATACATGAACATTGAATAATCTCGGCAACAGCTCTGGTGGACATTCCTGTAGTCAGCATGCCAATTGCATGCTCCCTCAACTTGAGACATCTGTGGCGTTGTGACACAAGTGCACATTTTAGTGGCCTTTAATTGTCCCCAGCATAAGGTACACCTGTGTAATGATCATGCTGTTTAGTCAGCTTCTTGATATGCCACCTCAGGTGGATGGATTATCTTGGCAAAGGAGAACTGCTCGCTAACAGGGATGTAAACACATTTGTGCACAACATTTGAGAGAAATAAGCTCTGTGCGTATGGAACATTTCTGGGATCTTTTATTTCAGCTCATGAAACATGGGACCAACACTTTGTTTCATTTATATTTTTGTTCAGTGTAGATAGGATAGCTGTCAGGGAGAGAGACTGCCAGACACCCTCTCTTTCTCGCTCTCATTCTTTCACTCACACACTCAAAGCTCAGAAACACATGCTGTTAACAAAAGAGCAAGCTTTTTCTTGCACTCACACATATACAAAGATTTATGTTACTATACGAAGTCAGCAATAATACTGTACTCCACTCAAGATATATTTTATTCATACTTCACAGCAACATACGCATTTGCAGACTCATAAATGCATAGTGTTATTGGCTAAACATTATACTGGTAGTGGCACCCATTCATTTGTAGTAAACAAATAATTAGGCCTACTTTTTACTTTTCTGCATTACTCGTAGTGTTTCCTTGAATCACATTCTGAATCCGAATTGTGTTGTTTTTTTATGTCCGTCTAGCTGCTTCTGGTGTAAATCACTTCCTGAAAGGCCTTTTTCAAGTTGACAGTGTACCCCTCACTTGTGTGCCACCTTCAGGGCTGTGTGTATGGTAGCAGGCAGTCTAGTGTTAAAGATAAAGGAAACTCTGGCTATTTTGTACTAGTGTGCTTTAAGGATATGCTAAATAGACTAAATAAACCACTGGATAGGCTATCCTATTTAGCAGTTAATTTAGCCTTTCCTACTTAGCCTATTAGGCTAAATAAACTGCTGGATAGGCTAAATAAACTGCTAAATAGGATAGGCTAAATAAACCACTGGATAGGCTAAATAGAACAGGCTAAATAAACCGCTGGATAGGCTAAATAAACTGCTAAATAGGATAGGCTAAATAAACCACTGGATAGGCTAAATAAACCACTGGATAGGCTAAATAGAATAGGCTAAATAAACTGCTGGATAGGCTAAATAAACTGCTGGATAGGCTAAATAGGATAGGCTAAATAAACTGCTGGATAGGCTAAATAGGATAGGCTAAATATACTGCTGGATAGGCTAAATAGGATAGGCTAAATATGCTAAATAGGATAGGCTAAATATACTGCTGGATAGGATAAGCTAAATATACTGCTGGGCTGGCTAAATAGGATAGGCTAAATAAACTGCTGGCTAGGCTAAATAACCCGCTGGATAGGATAAATCAACTGCTGGCTAGGCTAAATAACACGCTGGATAGGCTACATCAACTGCTGGCTAGGCTAAATAGGCTAAATAACCCGCTGGATAGGATAAACTGCTGGCTAGGCTAAATAGGCTAAATAACCCGCTGGATAGGATAAATAAACTGCTGGCTAGGCTAAATAGGCAAAATAACCCACTGGATAGCCTAAATCAGCTGCTGGCTAGGCTAAATAGGCTAAATAACCCACTGGATAGGCTAAATCAACTGCTGGCTAGGCTAAATAACCCACTGGATAGGCTAAATCAACTGCTGGCTAGGCTAAATAGGCTAAATAACCCGCTGGATAGGCTAAATAAACCGCTCTTATTTGCACAGGTTCCCTGTGTTTTTATAATGTTAATAAAGGGTAATAAAACATTGAAATCAAAGGGCCTTTTAAACGACCAAGGACACTGTAGTAAGAAGAGTAATATAAAGTGTTATATGTTATAAAACAAAACTCTCCTTCCAGACTCACATTAAGCTTCTCCAATCCAAAATGAAATCTAGCATCAGCTTCCTATTTCACAACAAAGCATCCTTCACTTGTGCTGCCAAAAATACCCTCGTAAAACTGACTTTGGCGATGTCATTTACAAAATAGCCTCCAACGCTCAACTCGGCAAACTGGATGTAGTCTATCACAGTGCCATCCGTTTGGTCACCAAAGCCCCATATACTACCCACCACTGTGACCTATATGCTCTCGTTGCCTTGTCCTTGCTTCATATTCGTCACCAAACCCACTGGCTCCAGGTTATCTATAAGTCTTTGCTAGGTAAAGCCCCGCCTTATCTCAGCTCACTGGTCACCATAGCAACACCCATCCGTAGCACATTCTCCAGCAGGTATATTTCACTGGTCATCCCCAAAGCCAACATCTTTCCTTCCAGTTCTCTGCTGTCAATGACTGGAACAAATTGCAAAAATCACTGAAGTTGGAGACTTATATCTCCCTCACTAACTTTAAGCATCAGCTGTCAGAGCAGCTTACCGATTATTGCACCTGTACACAGCCCATCTGTAAATAGCCCACCCAACTACCTCATCCCCATACTGTTAATTTTTGCTCCTTTGCACCCCAGTATGTCTACTTGCACATTCATCTTCTGCACATCTATCACTCCAGTGTTTAATTGCTAAATTGTAATTATTTTGCCACTATGGCCAATTTATTGCCTTATCTCCATAATCTTACTACATTTGCACAGACTGTATATAGACTTTTCTATTGTGTTATTGACTGTACGTTTGTTTATCCAATGTGTAACTCTGTTTTTTGTCGCACTGCTTTGCTTTATCTTGGCCAGGTCACAATTGTTCTCAACTGGCCTACCTGGTTAAATAAAATAAGTGTTACGTAACATGTCTTGTCTCTTTAGGCGGGGCAGAGCGATGCAGCCCTGTCTAGCAGCGATGACTCCCTCTCCTGTCGCGATGGCTCCTCCACCGACCCTGACCTTCAACCTCGAGCCTGGCCCCGACCCCTCGGCGATCTTTACCCTACCCAGGGTCACGTGGAGATTGCGGTGCCCCCGTCCCTGCTGTCTGGGTGTGGTGCCCAGGTACAGCTTGTGACCTATGACCCCCACAATGAGGAGAGTAGACTGAACAGGCTCAACACGGACACCTGGTCCAGCCGAGTGATAGGCCACCCTGAGATGAAGCCCTACCCCTCCAGGATCATGAGGCTCTTCTCTACCCAGAGGAAGTGCACTGTTCCTGGGGACAGTCCGGGCACAACCAGGCCCCTCTCCTTCCAGGGCCCTCAATCCAGTGCCGGGGGCCCGCAGGCTTGGCCAGTCCTGTCAGGGCTTGCCGTCATGGGCTCCTTTAAGAAGCTGCGCTCCTCAGTGCTCCAAGGCATTCAGAACCGAGGGACAGCTAATCCGGATGGGGAGTACATCTCAGCAGCCAACCAGGGTGAATATAATGGAATGGTCACAACCAATCAGAGCTTAAGACTGAGGTGTGGGGAGGGCTATAGTGTGTCCAGTAGGGTGTCTATTGGCCAGCAGATGGCTGGGATGAGCCCTTATAGTTCTGAAAATGAAGAAGAGGAGGAAGTAGTAGATAAGGAAGATGGACTGCAGAGAAACACATGCTTTTCAAGGAGTATCCGGAGAGCATATGGGGCGGGGCGCATCTCACTGCTGGACACTGGGCAGAACGGGGAACGCGGGGAGGGTCCGGGACAGGGGGTTTCATCCAATCAGAGGCCAGGTTTAGGCTCCAGTTCAGGGTCTGAGGTGAACCTCCATTCGGAAGAGAGCGTCAATGTGCTGAGCAGACTAACCAAGAGTGCAGACAACCTACACCTTAAGGCCCCTTTCAGACGCAAAGCCCCTTCTCCCTCTCCAAATGACTCACCTGGTACCATTGGCTCTGTAGTGGCCAATGTGGGCCCCAGCATACAGAGATCAGCCAGTGCCTCGTCCGTGGACCTTAGGGACCGCAGCCAGAGCCCTGGTCGCCTTAGAAGTCCCCTAGGGGCCAGGGGCCACATGTTGAAGCTAGTGGGCAGCATGACTGACCTGACCGTGAGACGTAGGCCTAACCTGTCCCCCGTCACTTGCCCAGGCTCCCCCGTGACTCCCCTGTCCCCCCTCAGCCGTCTCCACGACGACTACTCCCGCCGTACGCCCTGCCTTCCCGCCGGCGACCGTCAACGGCGGCCCTCGCCCGCCAGAACGAGGAACGTCACTCTGGTATCACTGGAACACACCCCAACCATCCACCCCCACCTCCAGGGAAGACCAGACCATGTCTTCAGTTTCCCAACCTATAGTGAACCTCTCGCTACAACCTCATCTCCCCTGAGGAGCAGCCTGTGTGAGGGGGGCAGGCCTCAGGAGGGACGGGGAGACGGGTGGAGAGCTCAGTGTGACTCCACTCCACTCCACCAGGGGGAGCCATGTGAGAGCCACAGCAAACACCAGCCGGAGGTCAATGCAGAGGTCAAGACGGCACCAAAGCAGGTAAGATAATACTTTGATGCTCCAATCTGCTACACTGGCTCAGTCCTACTGGAATGTCTGGACTACTGATCTGAAAGACATCAGGTGAAAGCGATGTGCTGGTGGTGACATCTCATTCCTATTTATTCAGCGGGCTCAAAGGGAAGCACAGTGAAAAGTCGTCATGGGGGTGAAGGCAGACGGTCTCATCCTTATCAATTGGAGCAGAATGATCCGTTGTAAGGCCTTTATCCTAATAATTCGATCTTCTGGCAGTGACCTTGTCTTGTGAAATGGAACGTAGTTGTGGAGATATCTGGTGGTTTATGAAGTGATCTTTGATTATGTCAGGTCTCTTAAAGTCATTTAGATAAGTGAGTAGAGGCATGTGTCTCTAGCTAACCAAAGAATCCAACGCTTGCGTGCCCATGCCTAGTCCAAAGTTCCTGTCCAACATGATTGGTCAAGTCAGTTGTCAATCAGGCTTTACAGCCCAGCTGATTGGCCCCAGCCCTGTGTCACATCTACTGTCACTTTATCTGTGTCTCATAAGCATCGGTCTAGTGTATTTGTCACCACTGTGATTGCGTGACTCCCAGCAGCCACAGCCCTAGCAGGGTCACGTGTCGGCCGGCTGTAGAGGCCGGCCAATCTGAAGGAGCAGAACAGGCAGTTAATTATTAGGTATTGTTTATGATTGGTGGTGGGATTGGTTGCATAAGCAAGCGGGGCTCCTGTTCCAGTGTGCTGTGGCTGGCTGGTTATCAGTAAGAGCAATGCTGTCCCCTCCCTTCCCCACTCTGCCCTCAACAACAGGCAGGCAGGCAGGCCACCGGGACAAAGTCCACTAGTCACGCTGGGCCTGGGAGAGTTTACAGAGAGATCTAGGAAAACACTACCGACACACCAGGAATAATACACTGTCTGGGTTGTTAGAGGACTGAATATTCAATCAGAAGACTGGTTTATTTGACTGAGAACCATGATGGCAGATTTTAGTTGATCAGATGGAGGGAAATTAGCTGATTTTCATTGGTTGAAGAGAGAGAAGCAGGCAGAGGAACTGTGCAGTAGAGAACTAAAGGAGAAGCAGACCTCGGGACAGAGGCCTGTGAGTGTGTTGGTGTTTGACCATGGTGCTGATCTACTGTGTACCTTTCCAGTGCATATGGACCAGACCAGACCAAGATCAGGAGGAGCTGGAGGTAAAGGAACTTCTCTCTTCTGACATGTCAATGACAAACAAATTAAACTTAACCAGTACAGTATACTAGTAAGCTCTCTGGTCAGTTAGACTAACCATTGCAAACAATTTATCTTGGGCAGTAAGCTAAATAGGAGGACATGTATTCTCTTCTGTCGCTCCTCCTTGTGTCTACACATACAATTTGATAAGACTTTTTACATGAATTCAGGGTATGTGATATGGGAGAAGAATGTGCAAAAATAAATATTCCATATCACTGACATTTGCACGGACTTTCCACATTTGACACGTCAGCTAAACAGCATGCTCTGTTTCTGATTAACAGACATTCTTTATCGAGGATGTGTTTAATTAGGAGCAGGCATTGTGGGACATCAAATTTGACCTTTCACCTTTACTCTTACCTGCAGGACACATCAGACGAACAGGGCAGAGAGGCACTGTTAGGGGGTGAAGAGGCGCCCTCTCCTTCAGCCACCGGTACCACTCTCACCCCAAGATGTTCCCTACATTCTCCCATCTCACCCATATTAACCACATCACCCATGGCAACAGGCGCAACGGAAACGTCCACGTCCGTCACCCCCAGACGGAGGGCGGGGCGATCGAGGCCTCGGCCAATCTCTGACTACGCTCAGCTGGTTGCCAGGAAGTACGCCATCCCCGAGGAGGAGGCGGAGCTACAACCTGAGGAGAGGATTACAAATGGAACTCTCTGTCAGGACTTCAAAAGTAATGGAGGCTCGCAGGACAGTGACAGCCAAGAGAACTACAATATGAATGGAGATCTCCGGTGCCGGAGAAGACGGCCTATGTCTGTGATTGGAGGAGTGGATCTGTACTCTTCACCTGGCGCTGAGGGGAGAGAGGACCGCCTGCCGTCTGTAAGCACCTCACTGTTTAACAATGGCTAGATATACTGAGATTTGTGTAACACAGTATGCCAAATAATGCCCTGTTTGTGATTGAGGTGCAAAACCCTTGGATGTTCCCAAAGGCCCCTAACACTGTCCTTTCCATGTTGCTCTAGCCCCTGTCACGCCCCCCTGTCCCATCCCACCAAGTGCCCTCCTACAGGGCTGTGTCGGCCAGGTTCCGCCCCTCCACCTTCTCCCAGAGCACACCCATTGGACTGGACCGCCTTGGACAACGCAAACTACACAGAGTCCTCAGTGGTGAGGGAGGGAGTGTGTGTGTGAAAGGGAGGAATAAAGATGGAGTATGTTTGTGTATGAGAGGCAGAGTGGGGTAGAATGTCTGTTAAAGAAGCGTAAAGCAGAGAGCAGATTGGCCAACATGCACACATGTTGTGTAACAACTACACAATACTCTGTTCATGTATGAAGGTACGAGATCCGAGTTAAAAGTACGCAGAATGAATAGGGCCTGTTTTTTAAAAACATTTGAATAAAAAATAAATCCACTGAGTAAATCTAACAACCCGATTCTCCAGCTGCAACACACAGACATGTACAGAGTTTGTGTCAACGGACATGGAGATGAATACATCATTATTCAACGTAGCTTCCTCGTGTCTGTCCCTCCTGTTTGTTGTGATGCTGAGTTTGCAGACTGTCAGCTGTAAGTTAACACATGGACTCTGTGTGTTGTGGAAAGGTAAACGCATTGGTTCAAGCTAACGTTAGCGAACATAAGATGGACATTCAGTGGGCTCTAATGTGTCAGCAGTTCACTCGCATTTGCTAGTGAAAGAAATTAAATGCAAATACGAAAAATAACTGTTCGCATTTGTGCGAGTGTGAAAAACATTTAATTCTGCGTCCCATTTTCCACGTATCCCATTTTCCACTTAACATTACGAGGATAACACAACCTGATAGACTAACAGTAATTATGATCCACGTCACAAAAAGCATTACAAAAGTGTATCAAAAATAAATATAAACATCTTGGAATTAAATGGAGTCGAGTTTAGAAGACTGGGGTGGGGCTGTCTGCTCTCAGCCAGGTGTGCTGCTTATCTACCTGCCTGCCTGTGTTTAGAAGACTGCGCAATGAATGAATGTCCGGTATTAGATTTAGAGGAAATGCTTCTAAAATGCCTTTGTACTACATTTTAGATTTGATCAATTTCAAAAATCTGAAATGATATATGCGCAAAGAAATACAATAGTCACCTTTACATAGGCTGAAACAGACTCTTCTAGCGAACAGCGTTCAGATTCTCTTTGCATTATCCTACTGAACAGCCTTCAGATTCCCTTTGTGGTAGCCTACCGAACAGCCTTACATTCCCTTTGCATTATCCTACTGAACAGCCTTCAGATTCTCTTTGCGGTAGCCTACTGAACAGCCTTCAGATTCTCTTTGCGGTAGCCTACTGAACAGCCTTCAGATTCTCTTTGCGGTAGCCTACTGAACAGCCTTCAGATTCTCTTTGCGGTAGCCTACTGAACAGCCTTCAGATTCCCTTTGCGGTAGCCTACTGAACAGCCTTCAGATTCCCTTTGCGGTAGCCTACTGAACAGCCTTCAGATTCCCTTTGCGGTAGTCTACTGAACAGCCTTCAGATTCCCTTTGCGGTAGCCTACTGAACAGCCTTCAGATTCCCTTTGCGGTAGCCTACTGAACAGCCTTCAGATTCCCTTTGCGGTAGTCTACTGAACAGCCTTCAGATTCCCTTTGCGGTAGTCTACTGAACAGCCTTCAGATTCCCTTTGCGGTAGCCTACTTGAGCTTTGTGTAGCCAGTTTGCAGTCTGTGTCGATGTGATCATTTGTTTTTATGTTTTCAAAATTATTTAGCTTTTAGTGTTGATTAGGAACCGTGTCTAAAAAGCCAATACTTGTGAGCTGGCCCTAGTGATTGGCCCTGTTTGAGAGGTGACTAGCGTTCCTCTGCTATAGAGACTAAACTTGGGGGCATGTGCTAAGAAAAACGTTATAGATAATTATCTCCATTCTATACTGTACATGTAATGGAATAAACATACAGACAATCTGTGCTAATTCTACAAAACATATATTTATATTATATGTTCTGTACTTATCAGTATGAATCTTTTATTTATGTTTTCTAAATACCTTTTCAGAGGACTAACTGAACCAGGTGTGATGCATAATGTTTGTCTAAGCACATGAATCTCCAATATGCTGCCCGTCTTGTACTCTAAACAGTTGGACAGGGTTGGCAGGTCTGGGAGAGCTTTGAAAGTTAGTGTGTTTACCATCTTTCCAGAGTGTGTAATGTGTAGAGCAGGGTTCCCCAACTGGCCTGCGGGTATTTTTTTTGTTTTTGCCCCCCCCCCCCAAGTTTTCTAAACAAAAACCACCCAAAAATGTATATATATACATGTGTAATTATTATTTATTTTCGACGTTGACTAAAAACACCAGGAAACCAGCTCCAATTGATTTAATTTGAGGAAATCTTTTCCCATGCATAATAGTGAAATGTGATCGTATACAAATGTAAACCAGGTTTGAAATGATTGTTTTAGTTAAACATATCTGTTTGGGCTTCTTGCGGTCAATTTGCCTTCTACAAATGATTTGTATTTGTCGCAGCCCCCCGACCATCCACTCAAGAACAAATCGTCCTGCGGCTGAATATAGTTGATGATCCCTGGTGTAGTGAGTGCTGTTTGTGTGTGAGAGAGCATGTCTGATGTGTGTAACTGTACTAACTCTCTCCTCCCCACAGCAGACGGAGGCTCAGAGTGTTGTGCAGCGGTGGATGGTGACAGTGTGAGTGAGGAGGAGGGGAGCTTCGATGAGCTCAGTGATGTCACAACGTACCTGCAGCCTGGGGTGGGGCTGTCTGCTCTCAGCCAGGTGTGCTGCTTATCTACCTGCCTGCCTGTGTGTTAAATTTCAGGATGCATTCAGCATCAGATGTAACCAATGTTCCCTCAAGAAATTTGGCACTGATCAAATTTCATGTCTGCTGAGTGCATACTTGAATGTTGGGAAAATTCTGTTCATCTTCCAGTGTGACTTTATCAATCAAATTTCAATCAAATGTACTTATAAAGCCCTTCTTACATCAGCTGATGTCACAAAGTGCTGTACAGAAACCCAGCCTAAATCCCCAAACAGCAAGCAATGCAGGTGTAGAAGCAAGTTTACTCTGAACACTGAGGTTGTACCCCTTTTTAGTTGGTTTTAACAGTGCTCAAGTAGGCTAGTGTGGCTATTTGATCATAATGTAGGCCTACCAGAGTGGCCTGCCATCAAAAACAATGGAGAAAATGGATAATATCTTAACATGTAAATAGCTGTTCTATCATTCAGCCTACAGTAGCAGCCAATATGTGGTGTTCAATGTAGGCCAACATTCCATGAGACTTTTGGAAAAAAACATGCAGGGCTTGACACTAACCTGTTTTATTTACTTGTCCTTCAGACAGGGAGGTGACTGAAAGAGTTGTTGTTTGACGCAAGAAACCACTCTACAAAATAAAATGCATAATTATTTCCATACGATTATTACAGAGAATCAGACAATTATACTACCCTCTGCCTATTGGCTACTTAGCTTATTCAAGCCTGTCTCAAAATACAACAGTGCCCCTTCAAGACAAAACAAAGCTATGTACCTGACTCATTTTTCATAAAGGTCTAGGAATGTATATGTTTTGTGCTCTTGTTGGAAGCAATCACTCCCCTATTGCTGACTACATAGTATCTATAACTGGGCTAATAACTGTAACTAGCAAAGGATATTAACTAAATGTGCACAATTGGCTACATGCAGCGCTTGCTTTGATCTCAAAACAAGCGCACCTACTCACAACTGGGGCTGTTGCAGTGATCGTATTACCGCCACACCGGCGGTCACGAGTCATGAAGGCAGTCAAATTCCATGTGACCATTTAGTCACGGTGATTTGGCTTCTCCAAGCTCTGATGATGCTGATGGTCATTCGTACCGAACTAGCTAACTGCCTGGTGCTCAGCACTCTATTTTCCCTCTAATCACTCTGACATCAATGCAAATATATTTGAAAATCTAATCAAACACTTCGAGAGCTCATGTTGCTCAATATTTCATTAGGCTATGCAATTGCATAAGAGAACAGAGTGATGGCCTCTATTAAAAAGAGGATCCCATCAGCTTTCTATAGGCTAGGCCTACTATATTTATTTATTTCTAAACTTTCCTAATATTAAGCACATTGCTTATATTTAGAACAGGAGTGTAGCCTACCTGGCTGGCATGAAAATGAACTACAGGAAAAGCTATTTAATGCATAGGTAACATGTATTTTTTTCCCACTGCCCCTGTTTTGATTCAGGTGCATGATAATGGTTCATTCTAAATCAAAACAAATGTCACACACCCATTAATTAGTATATTTAAAGACAAGACTAAATCAAGAATAATCTGATGGGTGACAATTTTTGCCTATCACTTGTGAATTACACTACTGTTCAAAAGTTTGGGGTCACTTACAAATGTCCTTGTTTTTGAAAGAGAAGCACATTTTTTGTCCATTTTTAAAATAACATCAAATTGATCAGAAATACAGTGTAGACATTGTTAATGTTGTAAATGACTATTGTAGCTGGAACCGGCTGATTTAAAAAAAAAATGGAATATCTACATAGGCCCATTATCAGCAACCATCACTCCTGTGTTCCAATGACACGTTGTGTTAGCTATTCCAAGTTTATAATTTCAAAAAGGCTAATTGATTATTAGAAAACCCTTTTGCAATTATGTTAGCACATCTGAAAACTGTTGTCTTGATTTAAGAAGCATACAACTGGCCTTCTTTAGACTAGTTGTGTATCTGGAGCATTAGCATTTGTGGGTTCGATTACATGCTCAAAATGGCCAGAAACAAAGACCTTTCTTAAACTCGTCAGTCTATTCTTGTTCTTTGAAATTAAGGTAATTCCATGCTAGAAATTGCCAAGAAACTGATGATCTCGTACAACTGTGTGTACTACTCCCTTCACAGAACTGCGCAAACTGTCTCTAACCAGAATAGAAAAGGGAGTTGGCGGCCCCGGTACACAACTAAGCAAGAGGACAACTACATTAGTTTCTAGTTTGATAAACAGACGCCTCACAAGTCCTCAACTGGCAGCCTCGTTATAGTACCCGCAACACCAATCTCGACGTCAACAGTGAGGCGACTCCGGGATGCTGGCCTTCTAGGCAGAGTTCCTCTTCTTTTGCCCATCTTAATCTTTTCTCTTTATTTGCCAGTCTGAGATGGCTTTTTCTTTGCAACTCTGCCTCTGCCTGTGTGCCTTTGGAACACAGGAGTGATGGTTGCTGATAATGGGCCTCTGTACTCCTATGTAGATATTCCATAAAAAATCAGCCATTTCCAGCTACAATAGTCATTTACAACATTTAACTATGTCTGCAGTGCATTTCTGATCAATTTGATGTTATTTTAATTATTTTAATTTTCTTTCCAAAACAAGGACATTTCTATGTGACCCCAAACTTTTGAACGGTAGCTAATACATTATCACTTGTGAATGATGCCCAGCATAAGAAACCATGCATCTTTTTTGTGACTTTTTCATAGTTGCCCAGTTATTAGCCTAGCCCATAGGCCAATATGTTTTAATAAGGTTTGTATCACAACTGCAGTGGCCAAATAAATCATTAAAAGTATGCGCATTAATCTGCTTTACCAGGGGTGTAGAGCCTAACAGGCATATGTGTTTGGGGAAGAACATTTCCACCATTTAAAAATGTGCCTTTTTATAATAAGAGCGTTCCATGCATAATTGCATTTGCGGTCACTTTTGATAATGGTGTTTTCCGCCAGTGGTACATTCACACTTATAGCCTACTTCCGTGTGCGCATTGCTGCGCTTATAATATGAAGAAATAGCCTAATGGTTTATCAACATTTTAAGCTGAACGTTTTGATCTAAAAAGTTTTTTTGATGCTAGTGGTTGTATTAATTTGGGCTCCATCGCAACTGTCCCAGACAATTTTTTTATTTATTAAATATTTTTATCGCACATAATAGAATAGGTCTACTTTTGTACTATGGGGGTTAGTAGATTAACATAGTCTCGTGCTTTTGCTGTTCAAAGTAAATGTGAACAGTTCTTCCAATATCTTCAATATGCACATCAGAGTTGGATAAGGACGTGAGAAGTTGCGTCACCCGACGTGTCTGTCTTAATTTGTAGCCTGTGAGAAAGACCGAGACTTCGGATTGCACAGCACACTCAAAGGAGAAGAGCACAGCACTTCGGGCCGTAAAAAGAATGGATTTTTTTTAGGGTGCATTACAGCCACAAAGGGGATTCCGCCGTGAAATTCGAGGCGTTGTCAAGTGCGTGTCAAATTGTGATTGAGACTATTGAAGTGTACAGCCTGCGCCATACACAATACAGAACTCATGCCTTTTCAAGCTATTTTCTTTCAAATGATCATTAGTCTCATCATGCAGCCTTACAATGTATTAAAAATCAAAACAACGTTTGTAGAACAACTAAAGTTACATTTAATAAATCTAAATCTAAATTAAGCATATAGGAATACCTGTTTTAACTGCTCAACACTGAATAGCCAAATGTGCAGCACTCAATCGTTTGGAGAAAATATTTATTTTATTTAGCTTTGTTCAATTGTATTCACCATACTATAAAGTAATGCAACATAATTATAAGCAAATCTTGTCTGCTAAATGAAATAGTGAAGCCCACAGCCATATGGCATAGCCAGATCAGGACCTAACATAAAGACAACTCGGAGTATGCTATTCTGTTCTTCTGAAATAGTCTACATTTTCTTCATATCATGCTTCTTTAGACCTGTCTAAAATAAATCATGGATTTATTGTGAAGGTGTAGTCTAAAATACATGGATTTATTCCACTTTTTAAAATGTGTGGAAGCCAGGAGATGCTTAATGTGTTTGTTAATTAACGGTCAATTACCATGAGACTGACAGTTATTCACTTGACAATCACTGTCTGACAAAATTTTGTGACCGTCACAGCCCTACTCACGACCGCTCATGCTGTAAACACAGTCCAGGTCAAAGTAAATGGTACAGATCCATATATGGCAATGGTCTATTTTCATGTAGGCCTACTGCAGCTCTGATTGTTTACGCTGCACCGGTCTGTGTAGAGTACAGGCTGAGTAGTGCGTGTCAATGCAATAGAATCCTACTCCGATGCGTTCTGTCTACAACAAAAGCTAAGCTGTTGCATAGTTCGTTTTGTTTCAGTATGTTGCGTTGAACGTGGATAATATTGGGTTGATTCGATCACAATTGCCACAGTAAAGAGAAACCTTGAGTGTTAACTTCCACTCCATAATAAATACAAATTGTTGATTTTTTTACAGAAAAAATGGAGGAATGCCTTGGAGAGCGATCAGTCGTTGAATGAAGTTCAATATCGTACTTCTCTCTGTGGGCTGATATTTCTGTGCGGCGGTCTGGGGGCTACTGCGCATGCGTGCAGCTTAAAGGGAACATTGGATAAATGTCTCCAAGACAATATGCCATTTCTGCAATCCCTGATGTGTGTGTGATCTGTTTTGGTCTGAGTTTGGACGCAGCTCTGGTGTCCCAAGTCCAAGCGTAATCTGTGTGTCAGACATGAGTATGCTGTGCATGTAATTCTGTATTTATTTGTGCGTGTCTGTCATTACATAAGCTCGGTAACCCTCCACTTCTCTCTTACCCTTTTTTCTCTCGCTCTCTCAGTGGATCAGCCAGGGTCAAGCTGTGTATGCAGAGGCCCTGTGGGACCATGTGACAATGGAGGAGCAGGAGCTGGCGTTCAAGGCGGGGGATGTGATCCGGGTGCTGGAGGCCCCTCACAAGGACTGGTGGTGGGGCATGGGGGCAGACAGGGAGGCCTGGTTCCCCTCCAGCTTCGTCAGGGTAAGACAACACGGAGTCAACACATTTGTGCACTAGCCCTGTTGCATTGAAGAGAAAGAGAAATCTGTCAAAGTCAATTATTTAACAGCTCTTTGTGTTTTTATTGATCTTTTTTCACAACAACAAGAAACAAACAGGTCAGGTCATGACGCAAAAAGAGGTCAAAAACAAAACAACTTTCTGAACAAGCCATTGACATGATCGGCTTGGATCAGGAAGCAAGAAAATACAACAAGTGTCCATGTTTTGTCTTAAGTAGACATTCTGCCCTCTGTGTAATTAATGTTTACGCTAGACCCTGCCAGCTGTCTTGGCTGCAACCCAGGCCCTTAGTAGTTTGTGTTCAAGGGAAAGGGTAGTGTGGGTTCAGAGGTTTTGGTGGTTTCCCTGGTGAATTGTGTTGATTTACAGTTGCATCTTAATTAGGCAAGCTATGGTAACCATGGTGAGTCCAGTTAATTGACGGGGGGGTGACCGCTTGGTAATTGCCCCTGTTGGGGATTGTTGGCGATGGACAGTGGCTTGTTAACCATACATAGTGTTTCTAATGTTACCATAGGGATGTAGGTTGGGTTAATAGGGTTTAATTCACAGATGCGTGACTCTGGTTCACCTGGTAACGTGTGTGTGATTTGACAGGTGCGTGTGAACCAGGAGGAGGATTCTGGAGCGGAGAGTGTAGAGCGTTGTGCTCTGGACCAGGAGAACCCACACACTGCCCCCCGGGACACACACAGCGCTGAGCACCGCCACCAGATGAGGACCAACGTGGTCAAAGAGATCATGAACACAGAACGCATCTACATCAAACACCTCCGGGACATCTGTGAGGTGGGTGGAGGCTCAACCAGAAAAATTAACCCGACCCTAACCCATGTCTCCTCCATCGTCACTGACATTACCAATAGGGTAGAATTTACCTTAGTTTTTCTCTCCTGCTCTCCTCTCTTCTCCTTGCCTCTTTTTGGAAAAATGGTCAAAGGTAATTGAGGAGCGGAGGAGAGGAAATGTGTGAACGAATGCATTTGTATGAAATGAAACTCTCCTTTTCTACTCACGCTTCATCCGGCAAATGAAGTTTAAACGGGTGGAATTCCAGAATAATTGTGTAAAATGATAAAACAAATGTAGCTAGTTGTGCAACACATTTTATAGATACAAGGAGAACACCTGATTCAAGATGCTTCGAGAACACCTGATTCAAGATGCTTTGAGAACACCTGATTCAAGATGCTTTGAGAACACCTGATTCAAGATGCTTTGAGAACACCTGATTCAAGATGCTTTGAGAACACCTGATTCAAGATGCTTTGAGAACACCTGATTCAAGATGCTTTGAGAACACCTGATTCAAGATGCTTTGAGAACACCTGATTCAAGATGCTTTGAGAACACCTGATTCAAGATGCTTTGAGAACACCTGATTCAAAGGGGGCGTAGCACTTCCCTGCTATTTGCCGCAAGGACACTCTTGTGCATCATCTGCCGAAGTAGGAAATGGAGGAGGGGAGTCTTCTCGACCACTTATCAGTTTCCGGGTCACGGAGGAGAGGACAGAGGAGTCCAGGAGAGAAGAGGACTGATTTACCTAAATGACAATCTCCCTAAGGCTCTGGATTTTCACCAGCTTCATTGGCGCTCCCCCTGCTGGACAAACCTTGCGTTGTCCGCAACTCCATAGTAACGGTTATTCCTTGTTACAGCTAAAACATCTGACAATATCTAATGCTTTTCCCAGGGCTATATCCGTCAGTGTGGTAAGAACCCAGGCATGTTCACTGAGCTGCAGCTGAAGACCATCTTCAGTAACATCGAGGACATCTACAAGTTCCAGAGACAGTTCCTCAAAGACCTGGAGAGGAAGTACAACACAGACCAGCCTCACCTCAGTGAGATAGGAGCCTGTTTCCTCTTACAGGTACGTTCTACCGTTGGTTCTACCTTTCTACACACAGTCACACACATACACAGATTGTATTACTAAATACAGCATTTTTCCAAAACTTTTCACTGTATACATTTCAAAGCAGTCACATCCCTATTTGGAAGGTTTTATTTAACTGTCTCCCCTCTCTCAGGGGGAGGGGTTTTCCATCTACTCTGAGTACTGTAACACCCACCCTGCAGCGTGTGGGGAGCTGCAGCGCCTCATGAAGCTGGGCAGGTACAAGCACTTCTTTGAGGCCTGCCGGCTGCTGCAGCAGATGATTGACATCTCCATCGCCGGCTTCCTGCTCACGCCCGTCCAGAAGATCTGCAAGTACCCCCTGCAGCTGGGAGAGCTGCTCAAATACACTCCCAAAGACCACAGGTAGGCCACAGCACACACACTTTACAAACTTCACAACACCCACATGTGTGTTATATATATACACAGCTAGTTGTGCAACACACAAACCTTTTCACACTCTCCAATGCTGTTGATGTTGTGTGCTTTAGTGACTACGGTGGAGTGAGTGATGCGTACGAGGCGATGAAGAACGTGGCGAGCCTCATCAATGAGGGGAAGAGGCGCCTGGAGAGTGTTGACGCCATCGCTCACTGGCAAGTGGCCATCCTACGCTGGGAGGTGAGAATCTTCCAGGTGTATTATTACTGTAGCAGGCAGATGTTATCCCTGTGTGTTCTAACAATGAATGCAACTCAACCTAATGAATGTCTCTCTGTCATTGTTCCTTTCAGGGAGCAGACGTGTTGGAGCGCAGCTCGGAGCTGATCCACTCTGGAGAGCTGACCCGGATCGTGTGCCAGGGCAACAAGACACAGCAGCGCAGCTTCTTCCTGTTCGACCACCAGCTGGTGTTCTGTAAGAAGGACGTGCTGCGCCGCGACCTGCTGTACTACCGCGGCCGTCTGGACATGGACCACACGGAGCTGCTGGAGATGCCCGACGGCAGGGACCCTGAGCTGGGCATCTCGCTGAAGAATGCCCTGTGGCTCCGGAACAGCTCCACTCTGGAGACCCTGTGTTACCTCTGCTGCAGAAAGCCCCAGGACAGACAGCGCTGGCTGCAGGCCTTTGCCAGGGAGAGACGGAGGGTACAGGAGGACCAAGAGACGGGTGAGGAGGGGTGGAATGGAGAGATGGAGGAAAGGAAAGAGGAGTAGACGAGAGGGGTTGTTGGGGAGAGGAGAATGTGTTGAATGACATTTGATTGTTTTTTTCATGACAGGAATGAAGATCAGTGAAACGCAGCGAAAACAAGCAATCTTCAATGCGAGGAAATCCCGACAAGGGAAAATGAAGAGTAAGCGTTAATAAATCATGCTTTTGTGTTCTTACGATTGCTGTGCATGTGGTTTTGGATTCATCACTATTGCAAATAATGTTTTTAAAATGTTGTTTTCCATTTCCTCCACAGCCATGGGCTACTCTGTCCCACCCCACAACCAGCCCCTGCATCCAATTCACCAGCGCCACGTTACCGTGCCAACCAGCGTGCCTCAGCAGCAGGTGTTCACATTGGCCGAGCCCAAGCGAAAGCCCGCCCATCTGTGGTACACCTTCACCCGACACACCTTCTTCAGGAAGTGAGGATCCCCCGCCTGGTCCTGACTCTATAAATGGTCTCCACGCCTAGAATTGTCCTGATAACTCAGAAAAACGTACAGTTGTTATGGACCCACAGGACAGTATCTGTGCGCGTACTGCTTTGTGTAATGTGGGTTTTATCAATGTGTTTGTGTTGCCTCTTAAAGTTTTCTGTGTGTTTTGTTTGTTTGTGCATTATTTTTATGTCTGTTTTTATTTGTCTAGTTAAATCAGTGCCTGGACTTGTTAATATACATACAGACGGACACCCCTCCATGTTGCTGGTGTGGTGAAGATACTGCTTTTGTAGTCTGAGATTCCTTTACACCCAACCGCCTAGCAGAAACCTGTATTATAGTAATTATGGCAATGATGTACTACACGTTCTGCTTTTAAATTACCTGTCGAATATTTACCTGATATCTTGGTTTTAGTTTATTTCTGAGGCTGGACCCTGTTGGCGTTAGACTGCTAGTGAAAGCACAGCCCACACACAGGACAGTGTACCCACAGGACAGTGTCTGTACACACACACATGTACCAACAGGACAGTGTACGTACACACACACACACAGGACGGTGTACGTACGCACACACACACACACACACACATTAACTCTGTTATCACTGTTGTAAATAAACTCTTGTACCAAATGCAAGTGATGTTGGTTGTGAAAAAACATGTGCCTTGTTTTGAAAAGGATCTAAGTGGAATAGAATTGTATCTGATCCCACCAGACAAATAATCAGACTTTATTTTCAAGTGCGCACACATGCCCTGCTTTCAACTTCATCTAGAAGTTGTAATAGTGGAATGCACAAGTAGAATCCTCTTGTCACTGCAGACCTTCAAGAGCTATTTATAGCTTATCAGAAATGTCCATATCAACTAGCCCATGTCGGCTAATGTTTTTTAGCTATGTTTTTGAGCCCATAGATTATCACATGAATTCAAAATGTATAGCATTGCAAGAAAATTAGCTTTAAAAATGCTAAAATTTACCTGCACCGCTTGACAAAATGTGTAGAATTGCAGGAAATAAGCTTTAAAACCGGCAACATTTCCTCTGCCAAAGAAGGGTGTGAACAGTTCGTGTTATGAACAGTGCTTGTGCAGGTCAAGCGCAGAAGAGATGTTCCACAATGCTGGAAACGGGACCTGACTGAAAAAGTGTACTAACAGAGTATCTGGCGCAGGTCACGTTGCATTCTGTGTGGTCACTGGTTCCCACAGCGGCTCATCTGTGCGGTCTGATCTGGTTACGTTCACCTGGCGGCTCCGTAGATAGCGAGGCCCCCACAGTAGCACGGTTTAGCCAGTAGCCTACACAGGCCTGCCTTTTCCAAATCTAGATTTGACCTTTTAAGAGAATGGAAGAGTATAAATGACAGATGGCACTCTGAAGCGAACGATCCCGTGATATGAGAGGCGCGAGGTAATTAATGTCGCCGTGTCGTGGGAAAGAGCACGGGGACGGTGGGC
This sequence comes from Oncorhynchus kisutch, assembly GCF_002021735.2. Classification (NCBI taxonomy): domain Eukaryota; kingdom Metazoa; phylum Chordata; class Actinopteri; order Salmoniformes; family Salmonidae; genus Oncorhynchus; species Oncorhynchus kisutch. The sequence continues at coordinate 74,199,527 of NC_034184.2, forward strand.
AGACAGGTGGAGATGACAGATATGGCATTGCGTCTCAAGGGGACAGTGCTAGTTTAATTATAGCATATTCTTGGAACGTTACCTAGTGTAGATCAATGGGAATACATTTTTTTTTTTACCAATTTAGGTTAGGCCTCAGTGACTAGTAGAACGGTCATTGTGCAGCCAAATCAACCGAGTGGTCCCCATAAAATGTTCTTCAAGTAGCCTACTTAAATCGAAAACGTAGGCTTTAGGCCATTCATTAAGAATACATGCATTTACAGTGTGTGACTGACTACTATAAAGGAGTAATTTTCGTTGCCATGAGAGAATCGGTACCCTCGTTATCACGATAGTTTAAGGGTTGCGCGCGGTTTGAGATTACAAACGATGGCATTACTTTAAGACATAAACTGACCACATACATGATGCAACCTGTACAGTTTTCCCATAAGATCCAGCCTACTGCTTGAAATATTTGACTGAAGACTCCATATTAATGGGGACTGTGTGGGAGCTGTCCTCAGAGACTTAGTCCTCACAAGCCTAAAGACGCATTAATGGTGAGTTTGTAGGAGCTGTCCTCAGAGACAGTCAGAGTGTAAAAGAAAAAGCCATCTCAGACTGGCCAATAAAACTAAAAGATTAAGATGGGCAAAAGAACACAGACACTGGACAGAGGAACTCTGCCTAGAAGGCCAGCATCCCGGAGTTTTCCCGTCTCTTTACTGTTGACTTTGAGACTGATGTTTTACGGGTACTATTTAATGAAGCTGCCAGTTGAGGACTTGTAAGGCATCTGTTTCTCAAACTAGACACTAATGTACTTATCCTCTTGCTCAGTCGTGCACCGGGGCCTCCCACTCTGGTCAGGGCCAGTTTGCGCTATTTTGTGAAGGGAGTAGTACACAACGTTGTACAAGATCTTCAGTTTCTTGGCAATTTCTTGCATGGAATAGCCTTCATTTCTCAGAAACAAGACACTTGTTGCTTCTCTTTGTTTCTGGCCATTTTGAGCCTGTAATCAAACCCACAAATGCTGATTCTGCAGATACTCAACTAATCTAAAGAAGGCCAGTTTTATTGCTTCTTTAATTAGCACAACAGTTTTCAGCTGTGCTAACATAATTGCCAAACGGTTTTCTAATTATCAATTAGCCTTTTAAAATGGTAAACTTGGATTAACTAACACAACGTGCCATTAGAACACAGGAGTGATGGTTGCTGATAATGGGCCTCTGTACATCTATGTAGATATTCCATTAAAAATCATCCGTTTCCAGCTACAATAGTCATTTACAACATTAACAATGTCTACACTGTATTTCTGATCAATTTGATGTTTTTTTAATGGACAAAAAATTAGCTTTTCTTTCAAAAACAAGGATATTTCTAAGTGACCCCAAACTTTTGAACGGTAGTGTATATATATATATATATATATATATATATATATATATGTGTCTATATATATATATATATATATATATATATATATATATATATATATGTGTCTATATGTATACATACATATACATATATACACATATATATACACACACACAAACTTCTGGAGAGAGATTGCTGCACTGAAAGAAAAGGGGCTGAATAATTTTGATTTGTTAAAAAAGTTTGAAATATCCAATAAATGTCGTTCCACTTCATGATTGTGTCCCACTTGTTGTTGATTCTTCACCAAAAAATACAGTTTTATATCTTTATGTTTGAAGCCTGAAATGTGGCAAAGGTCGCAAAGTTCAAGGGGGCCGAATACTTTCGCAAGGCACTGTATGTGTGTATATATATATATATGTATGTATATATATGTATGTATATATATGTATGTATATGTATATACATTTATAAAATTGGTGGTTCGGTCCTAGGGCTCAGGTCCTCAGAGAGAGAGAGAGAATTAGAGAGAGCATACTTAAATTCACACAGGACACCGGATAAGACAGGAGAAGTACTCCAGAAATAACAAACTGACCCTAAGAGAGATTAAAGTAGATGTCACGTGTCAAAATTTTGATTGATGACCCTATGTGAACCTATGTGAACTCTATGTGAACCCTATGTAGTGATGACGTGTGCATGTCTTCTGGTCAGGCAAGCCTGGTTAGGTGGGGGCTATGGGGTGAGTAAGGGTCCATTTGACAGGCCGTTAATGATTGATGACCCAAGCCTGATAGGCAAGCCTGGTTAGGTGGGGGCTATGGGGTGTGTAAGGGTCCATTTGACAGGCCGTTAATGATTGATGACCCAAGCCTGATTTATGACCCTATGTAATGATTTATGACCCTATGTCATGTAGAAGGGTGCATGCCCAGGGGTGTTGTTGGGGTTGAGTAAGTGACCATGTGTCAGGTCAACCTGTTACTGTTTCTCACGGTTTGGGGTGGTTAATGCCCCTTATAAAGCGCCTGAACAATACCTGTTTAAGAGTGCACAAGATCTTAAGAATAACCATGGAATTTGGGATCGGTACCAAACAAGTGATGACGGTAACAACTGAAGCAGGCCCTCGGGTTGCCCATAGAGCAAGGGCAAAGTATCAACCAGCAATATATGATGCGCCAAAAAAACGTTTTTTAAATGTGTATAGAACCCAAATACCGCCAGCAAATGCTCTGACAGATCAAGTGTTGATGTCTAATGGCCAGCAGTGGGGGTATCGGTTTGATTACCTGGCCTGTAGAGTGACCCTCTATACGGTAGATGAAGGAGAAGAATATACAGACCAGACTGTAGGCTTGGAATATGGTGTTGAAGACTGGTCGGTTTTTCGCAAGGTTGTGTGTCCTGAACTGAGCCTTATCACCAAGGGGTATAGTGTGTTCACGGGCCACGAGACCCGTTGGGAAGGTACCCCGGACTCCTCAGGACAAATATTTCACAGGGTGAAAATACAAAGAAAGAATGGCCGACCGTGCGGCAGCGTGGAGTTCTATATCGGCACCGAGGCAATCCGAAACCACAACCTTAGGGGTGGTGGCCTGACTGGGGATACCCGACTGCGTCTGCTTATTCCTTTTAAGAGTTGGGATGTACTGGAATTGAAAATGTTGCAACCGTTGGATGCTCTCTTTGTACAGAGCCAACAGCGTCAGAGCCTTGTTCATTTAAAGAAGTGCATAATATATACGAATCGTAAAGATTACGATGCAAAAGAGCCTCAAGAAGATACAGCGTCAGAAGAAAACTAAGTAAGCGGATGCTTTAACCCCGCCCCCCAGATACCCAAGGGCCTTGTTCTACAATAAAAAGAAAAAAGCAGCCAGTTCTTCATTTCAGCAGACACCATGGATCTCCAGACCATCTACGAGGAAGCCACTACGTCATGGGGGCCCGACACTAAAGACTCTATGCCACGAAGCCCTACACTCTACGCACCCCTGGCAAGACCCGTGACACCCCCGACATTTACCCAGCCTGAGGATGTGTTTGATGGGGTGGCCAGTACTATTTTTGTGGATACAATCAAGGCCTCTGTAGCTACACTTTTAAACGTGGTGATTGGCGAATATATACGAGAAAAATGCATCGGCTGTGAGATCAATCATCCCAGCCAGCGTCGTCATCCTTGCCTCTACGACCCTCCTAGATACTACTTTTTCAATCATTTTGAGGAGCTGGTGAAAAGACTGTGGTCCTGCCGTTTTATACCAGCGCTGGTCATCGCCCTGGAGTCTATGGGTATTGCGCCGTCTATCCCTAGAGTTTACGGGGTAACCGAAGCCTTCCTACATGAACTGAAGGAGGCCATCTTCATCCATGAGAAACTCAAAGAAATCCGACACAACCTGGTGGACGACAACAAATACAGGGAAGCTGTGGTGGCTGATGTGATGCTTTTCTGGCTCAATAAATCCCAAGAGACCGAGTGACATTTTGTTTATTTAGAGCTATGGGTAACTATGTGTCTACGATGTTTGAGCGAATAAATACATTTTTTCTTTTGAGAGACCTTACAAATGTTATGCATCAGATTATTGAAAATAAAGTGAACAATGTAAAGTTCTACACAACCCACAATACAGGGGTTATTGTAGAGCGTGTGTTAAAAATGGAGCAAATCATGAAACATGTCCGACATACGGGCGAGAGTTTACAATGGTCACATATGGTATCAAGGCTTGTTGAGGATTCTGAAGAACTAGAAATAACTTTGGCTAAGATTTTACATTATTTGTTTGAACCACCCTTTAATGTGAATGTGTATCATATTTGTTGTTTATATACTTATATATCAGACGTGTGTGTTTTAAAAATTCAGCGAAACAAACCTGTAAATCTAAACAATATATACAGGGTGTTGCATGCTGTGATTGTTGAGAAAACGGGGACTTGTATCTTGCAACAAATCCTGAATTGTCTGTATACGTAATAATTGTTGCATTCTTAAAATAAAAATTCACAAACTGAAATGTTGTCGTTATATGAAAGTGGCTCATTACAGTTATTGTACCTCAGAGAGGCAAGAAGGATGGCTGAGCAGCTGTTGAAAAACATATATTATAATCCCTCTAACCCCGGGTCTTATGGGGGTAAAGAGCGTTTACAGAGAGCTATAGTCGAAGAAACAGGTAGTCTGTTAAGCGATGCTAAAGTGAATGAATGGTTATCAGAGCAAGATGCCTACACTCTACATAAACCTGTAAGAAAACATTTTCCAAGAAATAGAGTTTTTTCTACGCATCCATTATCCCAATTTCAGGCGGATCTATGTGACATGCAGTCCCTTGCCGATAAAAATGATGGAAATCGCTACATGCTAACGGTTATAGATATTTTCTCTAAATTAGCCTATGTAAGGGTGTTAAAAAATAAGAGCGGGGCAGAGGTGACCAGGGCCTTTGAATCGATCTTGAAGGCAGGAGGCGCCCCCAAGAAAGTGCAGACGGATGGCGGAAAATAATTTTTTAATAAAACATTTCAGAAGCTAATGAATAAGTATAATATAGTACATTTTGCTACAGGCTCTGATTTGAAAGCTTCGGTTGTGGAACGCTTTAATAGGACTTTGAAAGAGCGGATGTGGCGCTATTTTACAGCTCACAACACCAACCGATATACAGACATAGTTCAGGATTTAGTAAACGGGTACAACCACAGCTACCATAAGACTATACGTATGAAGCCCTCGGAGGTCTCTTCGGAAAACTCTTTTCAAGTCTTTAAAAATATGTATGGTTTGTTCCCACTTCGCCGTAAGAAAAAAATGACTTTTAAATTCCTAGTGGGTGACTTGGTGCGTATATCAAAGTTGAGGGGTGTTTTCGACAAAAAATACGAACAAGGCTTTAGCTCGGAGTTGTTTACCGTTACCGAATGTCTGCCACGCATTCCGCCGGTCTACAAATTAAAAGATTATGACGGGGATCTTATAGAGGGATCTTTTTATGAGAAGGAATTACAGAAGGTCCAGTTGGGTAAAGACAAAGTCTTTCACGTGGAGGAGATTCTAGATCAGAAGAGAGAAAAGGGTAAAAAATGGTTGCTGGTCCGCTGGAAAAACTGGCCTCAAAAGTTCAACAGTTGGGTATTGGAGCAGGATGTGGTGGAGGCAACGGGGCTTAATTTAAACCCCTAGTCATGATAACTAGCGCATCATTCGCGTGTACACAGTTGGGCATCATGGAACACAGCGGCTTCTACCTGACTCTCCCCAGTAATGCGTCGGCACAGATATATCGTAATAATCAGAGTTCGAAGTATACAACCAATTTTCCAAAGCCTATAGAGTTATCAGAGGCTTGGGAAGTAGGTCTCAGCGAGATTACATACCCCCATAGTTGGTATAATATCAAAGCTAAGGACCGTGATTTTTATTGCAAAAGGTTCTCGGAACCTGCGAAACTCATTAAGCTTAAAAAAGGTTTCTATAGAACCGTCGACAGGATCGTCTCAGAGTTGAATGAACACCTAACCCTGAACAAGATGGAAATATTCCTATTCTACAATCCAATCCATAAAAGGATACAAATCTCAGGGCCTGCTAACGGAGGTATAAAGACCAGCGGTAATTTATCCTACATGTTGGGGATGGGTCCCAATAAATGGACGTATGTGAACGATAAATTTTTCCCATTCCCTGCGGATATACATGCAGGCTTTTACAACATATTTGTCTATACCGACATCATAACCTATCAAAGGGTCGGAGACAGCTGTGTGCCCCTCCTGCGAACAGTTCATATAGACGGCAAGGATGGGGACATCGTCACTGTCAATTATGACAAGCCGCACTACGTACATGTCAGCAAGAACTATATTGAAAACATTCTGGTTGAGCTTAAAACGGATCAGAACGAAAACATTGAATTTACTTATGGTAAAACGATTGTAAAACTCCACTTTAGACCCACCAAAACCTCTCTACATATATAATAGCTGTATTATATTTATAAACATAATACAAATAAAAGTGTTATGGAACACCATCAGCTCGACCCTAACCGTTATGTTTCATACTATGTGGATCAAGTGGGTAATGGACTACCAGGATATCATGGAGCGCCGACAATGTATGGTTCGGGGATAGGAGGTATATTCCGTAACCTCTTCAGGATGGTTTTACCGTTTATGAAGAGAGGCTTCAGCATAGCCAAACCACATTTAAAATCAGCGGCTAAAAATATAGTAAGTGAGGTTGTAGCCAATGCTATGACCCGAAGGGCGTCACCAGAGGTGGAGCATCAAGAAGGCTCGGGGCTTATGATATTGTCTCGAAGGCCAAAAAAGAGACCCCCTGGTTTAAGGCGTAGGCCGGCACCTAAAAAGCGGCGGTTAACTGTTAAAAGAACCTCAGTAAGTCAAAGACGGGGTAAAGTGAGGAGGTCTGTACCAAAACAGGCTAAAAGAATACTAGGAAGTATTTTCTAAAAGAATAAGTGACATGGCTCTTTTACATCGAATGTCCTCTGAAGCTATAAAGACAGAACTTGATCTTTTCACGGCACCGTTAACGCAGCATTCAATAGATAGATCCAGTTATGTGGAGATAGCCCCTCTCTCTGCTATTACCGATAACGGGCCTATCGAATTTTTCATACCAGGCCATGGTGACAACTATCTGGACCTCAACAACACCTTGGTGCATTTACGTCTAAAAGTGACCAAAAGAGATGGGTCTAATATTGCAGACGATGCCAAAGTGAGTCTCATTAATTACCCCTTGGCCACCATTTTCTCCCAAGTTGATGTGACTTTGGGTGAACGCCTAATCAGTCAAAGCAGCGCTACATACCCTTATAGAGCCATCATGGAGTGTTTACTAAACTACTCCGAAGACACTCTCAAAACCCAATTTAGCGCCGGGCTGTTTAGCAAGGATACTGCAGGAGCCTCTATGGAATCGACAGACCCTTCCACCGGTGCAAACAAAGGACTAGCGGCACGAGCTCGCTACTGCGCCGAATCTCGAGAGTTTCATTTGCTAGGCCCTATACACTCTGACATTTTCTTTCAAGAACGGTTACTCTTAAATTCGGTTGATTTAAGATTAAAATTAACCAGGGCCAAGGATGATTTTTGCCTGATGTCTCCCCAAGACGGGGATTTTAGTTTGAAAGTGTTGGGGGCAACCCTTTTTATTAAAAAAGTATCTGTATCTCCGGCCGTGCGCCTGGGTCACTCACATGCTTTGATGAAAGGAAATGCCCTTTACCCTCTCCAAAGAATTACCATGAAAACCTTTAGCATACCTGTGGGCAGTAGAATCTGCAGTCAAGAAAACCTATTTCTAGGCCCTTTACCTAGATATGTGGTTATAGGTCTGGTTGATCACGCCTCTAATACGGGCAGTTTAGATAAAAAACCCTTTAATTTTCAGCACTTCAATGCAGAGTATGTAGCGCTCTGTCAGGACGGACGTCAGGTTCCGGCGAAGGCTTTCCAACCACAATTTAATAACAACATATCTGTGCGAGAATTTTACAATCTATTCCTGGCTACAGGGCGACATCTAAAAGATCTCTCTTTACCTATTGACAGAAATGATTTTGCAGAGGGTTACACATTGTATGCTTTCAATTTATCACCTGATGATGACACCTCAGGAAATCTGTCTGTGGTGTCCCAAGGTAACCTCAGGCTGGAAATGCGTTTCCGTACACCTTTAGCCTGTACAGTTAGCATGATTGTTTACGCATGCTCTGATTCAATCTTGGAAGTGAATGCCCGAAGACAGGTCTTAGTGGATTATTATTAAGGACCTTTGAACAAAGACATGAATACCCAAGAGTTGGACGGGCTCATGAGCCGCTTGATTGGAAAACAATTTTGTGGAGTGTTGGCTTGTGATGAATTACCTATTGAGATATGGTCTGAGAGGCCTGCAATGTTTATTGTCAATACCCATCCTAAACACATGCCTGGTGAACATTTGTGGCATTCTTGAAACATATGACGTGAGCATACGCCTTGATTACGCGTTCTTAAAGGACACACATTTGAACACTTTTGATATTTTCTAACAAAACAAGATACAAGGTTATCATTACTTCTTAAATCATCCTTATAAAGAGACATAACATCTTCAAAAGAAACTCCCCGGGCTCTTTGGCACAGGTAAAATACACAGTGGTGACCGCATGTAGTGGAAAGGTTATCTTGCACTTGTTTGATGTTGTAGTAGATCTTTGTACCGTTTAGGGTCAAAAAATCTTTAATAGATTTAGGGAAATGTGAAAAACCGGGGGGAAAGCCATAGGAATCAAAAAAAGTTGAGATTTTTCGTCCACCTTCCTGTTCTAATGTCATAGCTAGCCAATGTTCACCAGGCATGTGTTTAGGATGGGTATTGACAATAAACATTGCAGGCCTCTCAGACCATATCTCAATAGGTAATTCATCACAAGCCAACACTCCACAAAATTGTTTTCCAATCAAGCGGCTCATGAGCCCGTCCAACTCTTGGGTATTCATGTCTTTGTTCAAAGGTCCTTAATAATAATCCACTAAGACCTGTCTTCGGGCATTCACTTCCAAGATTGAATCAGAGCATGCGTAAACAATCATGCTAACTGTACAGGCTAAAGGTGTACGGAAACGCATTTCCAGCCTGAGGTTACCTTGGGACACCACAGACAGATTTCCTGAGGTGTCATCATCAGGTGATAAATTGAAAGCATACAATGTGTAACCCTCTGCAAAATCATTTCTGTCAATAGGTAAAGAGAGATCTTTTAGATGTCGCCCTGTAGCCAGGAATAGATTGTAAAATTCTCGCACAGATATGTTGTTATTAAATTGTGGTTGGAAAGCCTTCGCCGGAACCTGACGTCCGTCCTGACAGAGCGCTACATACTCTGCATTGAAGTGCTGAAAATTAAAGGGTTTTTTATCTAAACTGCCCGTATTAGAGGCGTGATCAACCAGACCTATAACCACATATCTAGGTAAAGGGCCTAGAAATAGGTTTTCTTGACTGCAGATTCTACTGCCCACAGGTATGCTAAAGGTTTTCATGGTAATTCTTTGGAGAGGGTAAAGGGCATTTCCTTTCATCAAAGCATGTGAGTGACCCAGGCGCACGGCCGGAGATACAGATACTTTTTTAATAAAAAGGGTTGCCCCCAACACTTTCAAACTAAAATCCCCGTCTTGGGGAGACATCAGGCAAAAATCATCCTTGGCCCTGGTTAATTTTAATCTTAAATCAACCGAATTTAAGAGTAACCGTTCTTGAAAGAAAATGTCAGAGTGTATAGGGCCTAGCAAATGAAACTCTCGAGATTCGGCGCAGTAGCGAGCTCGTGCCGCTAGTCCTTTGTTTGCACCGGTGGAAGGGTCTGTCGATTCCATAGAGGCTCCTGCAGTATCCTTGCTAAACAGCCCGGCGCTAAATTGGGTTTTGAGAGTGTCTTCGGAGTAGTTTAGTAAACACTCCATGATGGCTCTATAAGGGTATGTAGCGCTGCTTTGACTGATTAGGCGTTCACCCAAAGTCACATCAACTTGGGAGAAAATGGTGGCCAAGGGGTAATTAATGAGACTCACTTTGGCATCGTCTGCAATATTAGACCCATCTCTTTTGGTCACTTTTAGACGTAAATGCACCAAGGTGTTGTTGAGGTCCAGATAGTTGTCACCATGGCCTGGTATGAAAAATTCGATAGGCCCGTTATCGGTAATAGCAGAGAGAGGGGCTATCTCCACATAACTGGATCTATCTATTGAATGCTGCGTTAACGGTGCCGTGAAAAGATCAAGTTCTGTCTTTATAGCTTCAGAGGACATTCGATGTAAAAGAGCCATGTCACTTATTCTTTTAGAAAATACTTCCTAGTATTCTTTTAGCCTGTTTTGGTACAGACCTCCTCACTTTACCCCGTCTTTGACTTACTGAGGTTCTTTTAACAGTTAACCGCCGCTTTTTAGGTGCCGGCCTACGCCTTAAACCAGGGGGTCTCTTTTTTGGCCTTCGAGACAATATCATAAGCCCCGAGCCTTCTTGATGCTCCACCTCTGGTGACGCCCTTCGGGTCATAGCATTGGCTACAACCTCACTTACTATATTTTTAGCCGCTGATTTTAAATGTGGTTTGGCTATGCTGAAGCCTCTCTTCATAAACGGTAAAACCATCCTGAAGAGGTTACGGAATATACCTCCTATCCCCGAACCATACATTGTCGGCGCTCCATGATATCCTGGTAGTCCATTACCCACTTGATCCACATAGTATGAAACATAACGGTTAGGGTCGAGCTGATGGTGTTCCATAACACTTTTATTTGTATTATGTTTATAAATATAATACAGCTATTATATATGTAGAGAGGTTTTGGTGGGTCTAAAGTGGAGTTTTACAATCGTTTTACCATAAGTAAATTCAATGTTTTCGTTCTGATCCGTTTTAAGCTCAACCAGAATGTTTTCAATATAGTTCTTGCTGACATGTACGTAGTGCGGCTTGTCATAATTGACAGTGACGATGTCCCCATCCTTGCCGTCTATATGAACTGTTCGCAGGAGGGGCACACAGCTGTCTCCGACCCTTTGATAGGTTATGATGTCGGTATAGACAAATATGTTGTAAAAGCCTGCATGTATATCCGCAGGGAATGGGAAAAATTTATCGTTCACATACGTCCATTTATTGGGACCCATCCCCAACATGTAGGATAAATTACCGCTGGTCTTTATACCTCCGTTAGCAGGCCCTGAGATTTGTATCCTTTTATGGATTGGATTGTAGAATAGGAATATTTCCATCTTGTTCAGGGTTAGGTGTTCATTCAACTCTGAGACGATCCTGTCGACGGTTCTATAGAAACCTTTTTTAAGCTTAATGAGTTTCGCAGGTTCCGAGAACCTTTTGCAATAAAAATCACGGTCCTTAGCTTTGATATTATACCAACTATGGGGGTATGTAATCTCGCTGAGACCTACTTCCCAAGCCTCTGATAACTCTATAGGCTTTGGAAAATTGGTTGTATACTTCGAACTCTGATTATTACGATATATCTGTGCCGACGCATTACTGGGGAGAGTCAGGTAGAAGCCGCTGTGTTCCATGATGCCCAACTGTGTACACGCGAATGATGCGCTAGTTATCATGACTAGGGGTTTAAATTAAGCCCCGTTGCCTCCACCACATCCTGCTCCAATACCCAACTGTTGAACTTTTGAGGCCAGTTTTTCCAGCGGACCAGCAACCATTTTTTACCCTTTTCTCTCTTCTGATCTAGAATCTCCTCCACGTGAAAGACTTTGTCTTTACCCAACTGGACCTTCTGTAATTCCTTCTCATAAAAAGATCCCTCTATAAGATCCCCGTCATAATCTTTTAATTTGTAGACCGGCGGAATGCGTGGCAGACATTCGGTAACGGTAAACAACTCCGAGCTAAAGCCTTGTTCGTATTTTTTGTCGAAAACACCCCTCAACTTTGATATACGCACCAAGTCACCCACTAGGAATTTAAAAGTCATTTTTTTCTTACGGCGAAGTGGGAACAAACCATACATATTTTTAAAGACTTGAAAAGAGTTTTCCGAAGAGACCTCCGAGGGCTTCATACGTATAGTCTTATGGTAGCTGTGGTTGTACCCGTTTACTAAATCCTGAACTATGTCTGTATATCGGTTGGTGTTGTGAGCTGTAAAATAGCGCCACATCCGCTCTTTCAAAGTCCTATTAAAGCGTTCCACAACCGAAGCTTTCAAATCAGAGCCTGTAGCAAAATGTACTATATTATACTTATTCATTAGCTTCTGAAATGTTTTATTAAAAAATTATTTTCCGCCATCCGTCTGCACTTTCTTGGGGGCGCCTCCTGCCTTCAAGATCGATTCAAAGGCCCTGGTCACCTCTGCCCCGCTCTTATTTTTTAACACCCTTACATAGGCTAATTTAGAGAAAATATCTATAACCGTTAGCATGTAGCGATTTCCATCATTTTTATCGGCAAGGGACTGCATGTCACATAGATCCGCCTGAAATTGGGATAATGGATGCGTAGAAAAAACTCTATTTCTTGGAAAATGTTTTCTTACAGGTTTATGTAGAGTGTAGGCATCTTGCTCTGATAACCATTCATTCACTTTAGCATCGCTTAACAGACTACCTGTTTCTTCGACTATAGCTCTCTGTAAACGCTCTTTACCCCCATAAGACCCGGGGTTAGAGGGATTATAATATATGTTTTTCAACAGCTGCTCAGCCATCCTTCTTGCCTCTCTGAGGTACAATAACTGTAATGAGCCACTTTCATATAACGACAACATTTCAGTTTGTGAATTTTTATTTTAAGAATGCAACAATTATTACGTATACAGACAATTCAGGATTTGTTGCAAGATACAAGTCCCCGTTTTCTCAACAATCACAGCATGCAACACCCTGTATATATTGTTTAGATTTACAGGTTTGTTTCGCTGAATTTTTAAAACACACACGTCTGATATATAAGTATATAAACAACAAATATGATACACATTCACATTAAAGGGTGGTTCAAACAAATAATGTAAAATCTTAGCCAAAGTTATTTCTAGTTCTTCAGAATCCTCAACAAGCCTTGATACCATATGTGACCATTGTAAACTCTCGCCCGTATGTCGGACATGTTTCATGATTTGCTCCATTTTTAACACACGCTCTACAATAACCCCTGTATTGTGGGTTGTGTAGAACTTTACATTGTTCACTTTATTTTCAATAATCTGATGCATAACATTTGTAAGGTCTCTCAAAAGAAAAAATGTATTTATTCGCTCAAACATCGTAGACACATAGTTACCCATAGCTCTAAATAAACAAAATGTCACTCGGTCTCTTGGGATTTATTGAGCCAGAAAAGCATCACATCAGCCACCACAGCTTCCCTGTATTTGTTGTCGTCCACCAGGTTGTGTCGGATTTCTTTGAGTTTCTCATGGATGAAGATGGCCTCCTTCAGTTCATGTAGGAAGGCTTCGGTTACCCCGTAAACTCTAGGGATAGACGGCGCAATACCCATAGACTCCAGGGCGATGACCAGCGCTGGTATAAAACGGCAGGACCACAGTCTTTTCACCAGCTCCTCAAAATGATTGAAAAAGTAGTATCTAGGAGGGTCGTAGAGGCAAGGATGACGACGCTGGCTGGGATGATTGATCTCACAGCCGATGCATTTTTCTCGTATATATTCGCCAATCACCACGTTTAAAAGTGTAGCTACAGAGGCCTTGATTGTATCCACAAAAATAGTACTGGCCACCCCATCAAACACATCCTCAGGCTGGGTAAATGTCGGGGGTGTCACGGGTCTTGCCAGGGGTGCGTAGAGTGTAGGGCTTCGTGGCATAGAGTCTTTAGTGTCGGGCCCCCATGACGTAGTGGCTTCCTCGTAGATGGTCTGGAGATCCATGGTGTCTGCTGAAATGAAGAACTGGCTGCTTTTTTCTTTTTATTGTAGAACAAGGCCCTTGGGTATCTGGGGGGCGGGGTTAAAGCATCCGCTTACTTAGTTTTCTTCTGACGCTGTATCTTCTTGAGGCTCTTTTGCATCGTAATCTTTACGATTCGTATATATTATGCACTTCTTTAAATGAACAAGGCTCTGACGCTGTTGGCTCTGTACAAAGAGAGCATCCAACGGTTGCAACATTTTCAATTCCAGTACATCCCAACTCTTAAAAGGAATAAGCAGACGCAGTCGGGTATCCCCAGTCAGGCCACCACCCCTAAGGTTGTGGTTTCGGATTGCCTCGGTGCCGATATAGAACTCCACGCTGCCGCACGGTCGGCCATTCTTTCTTTGTATTTTCACCCTGTGAAATATTTGTCCTGAGGAGTCCGGGGTACCTTCCCAACGGGTCTCGTGGCCCGTGAACACACTATACCCCTTGGTGATAAGGCTCAGTTCAGGACACACAACCTTGCGAAAAACCGACCAGTCTTCAACACCATATTCCAAGCCTACAGTCTGGTCTGTATATTCTTCTCCTTCATCTACCGTATAGAGGGTCACTCTACAGGCCAGGTAATCAAACCGATACCCCCACTGCTGGCCATTAGACATCAACACTTGATCTGTCAGAGCATTTGCTGGCGGTATTTGGGTTCTATACACATTTAAAAAACGTTTTTTTGGCGCATCATATATTGCTGGTTGATACTTTGCCCTTGCTCTATGGGCAACCCGAGGGCTTGCTTCAGTTGTTACCGTCATCACTTGTTTGGTACCGATCCCAAATTCCATGGTTATTCTTAAGATCTTGTGCACTCTTAAACAGGTATTGTTCAGGCGCTTTATAAGGGGCATTAACCACCCCAAACCGTGAGAAACAGTAACAGGTTGACCTGACACATGGTCACTTACTCAACCCCAACAACACCCCTGGGCATGCACCCTTCTACATGACATAGGGTCATAAATCATTACATAGGGTCATAAATCAGGCTTGGGTCATCAATCATTAACGGCCTGTCAAATGGACCCTTACTCACCCCATAGCCCCCACCTAACCAGGCTTGCCTATCAGGCTTGGGTCATCAATCATTAACGGCCTGTCAAATGGACCCTTACTCACCCCATAGCCCCCACCTAACCAGGCTTGCCTGACCAGAAGACATGCACACGTCATCACTACATAGGGTTCACATAGAGTTCACATAGGTTCACATAGGGTCATCAATCAAAATTTTGACACGTGACATCTACTTTAATCTCTCTACCCTAGCCCCCCGACACAAACTACTACAGCATAAATTCTGAAGGCTGAGACAGGAGGGGTCAGGAGATATTGTGGCCCCATCCGGTGATACCCCCGGACAGGGCCAAACAGGAAGGATATAACCCCACCCACTTTGCCAAAGCACAGCCCGCACACCACTAGAGGGATATCTTCAACCACCAACTTACCATCCTGAGGCAAGGCTGAGTATAGCCCACAAAGATCTCCGCCACGGCACAACCGAAGGGGGGGCGCCAACCCTGACAGGAAGATCATGTCAGTGACTCAACCCACTGAACTGTGCTCTATACTGAGATGGGCTGTCTGTCCCCACCCTGAGTGTTGATTCATCATGCAGAGTCTGTAGAGAAGATATATTTATCATTTAACAGTTCCATTTTACGCCATGCTGTTCATAGAAATAATTTATTACAATTTACAGTTTTTTCACAGTTATTTATCCCAGGAAAAGGGAGTGGTTTTTGTGCATTACATCCTGGTAAATCTCTAAATATCCCTCCCTCAAACATTTGGCCAAGCTGTGCACAGGGGAGCAAGTTTGCCACAATATCTGTTGCACGGATGGTTATGTGGATTGTACCCTTTCATAGTGGTCCCATTGTGCCGCACTGCATTCCAGGGCTCCATGTGACACCTGCCTGCACAGTTTTGCAGAGTAAATGATTCCTCTGCTTCTGATACGCTCAGGTCAGGTTTCTGTCCTTTTTCTACGGAGCTTTAGGCTCGCAAAATGGGTCTCCTCGCGCCATCATTTCTATGGCTAGGGTATTGTTGCATACTGCCTTCATGGAGACAAACGGGACAGTGCCATGAGGGTTCTCCCTAAAAGCAGAACTTGAGGTTTACAGCGTCTCGGACATTGTTCTGCTGTCGGTTCACCTGCCCAGGTGAGAGAGATGGCTTCAGCACTCACTGCACTTTTCAACCTGCCAGAGCAGTAAGGGGAGACAACGGGATGCTGTTCAGGCTGCACAATCAAAGCAACGGTCTTTGTAGGTATAGATTTTCATCAATTTACTTTTCATCATGTTAGGCTTTAAACTGTTAGAACTCCTTTCTCCTTATATAAGTGGATGTGCTGGTTCACCGGTAATGGATATGAGTCGGTGACCAAGTTTCCCCACTTAGATCTTATGGTTTATCTTAATAGTAAAATCGGTCTCTAGGGGTATCAGGTTCTTGCTCTCATGAATGTCTGTTCAGAGTGCGCCTCTTGATTGAGTGCTGACACTGTTGCACGAGGCCGTGGGAAAGCAGACCCCTCGAGCCACGCTTTGTGCACTCCCTCGGGGAATCCTGCCAAGACGCCAAATGTTTTACCGGTACTTCAATTCCTTCAGAAACAAAGGACGGTTCACTGCTGTTGTCACTCTCTGTAACGTGATTTAGTTGTCTGTTTACCCTACTGCACTTAGTAAACAGTACATGGTGGAATGGAATGGTGGGTACTGGGTTGTCTACATTTTGGATAAAGTACCTTTTGTATTTGATCTTGAAAAAAATAACTTGCAAAATGTAAGCTACTGTTAGATATTTGGTTATAACTTTCATCATCTCGCAATCTCCCAATGAGATAGAGAGAGAGAGAAAGCGAGAGACAGTAAGAGAGATACAGAGAGAGACAGACAGATTGAGAGATAACGAGAGACAGTAAGAGAGATACAGAGAGAGACAGACAGATTGAGAGATAACGAGAGACACCATACAACATAGAGAGCGGGGATTGTGTTTTGTGATGTGCTGCAACACACTCTCACAGTCTCACATCAGAATATGTTTATCCATGTTTCTCAAACATCACATTTCGAAGTTTTTCCAAACGTCAAATTTTGAAGTGTTTGGTTACTTTTCTGTATCGTTCCAGGGTTAAGTTTAGGCATTAACTCAATTCTAAAGGTTAGGCATTATGTCAGAACAGTTAAGGTAAGGGTTAAGGTTTGGGATAGGCTTGAAATAAAAATACCAGACACACCCATCCTGCGTCCCAGTCACAACAACCTTGTAGGGACCGACGCCGGAGATGAGAAGCAGGTACGGAGAGTCAACATTTAGTCGTGAACAGACAGGTAGCACGACAGGCACAGCGTCGGCACACGGGTAAACAAGGACATACGACAATCAATTCTGAATCAGGGAACAGAGTTAGGAACTAGACATATATAGGGAAGGTAATGACAGAGGTGATTGAGTCCAGGTGAGTCCAATAATTGATGATGCGCGTGACGGGGGAAGGCAGGTGTGCGTAATGATGGTGGCAGGAGTGCGCAATTCTGGGGAGCCTGGCGCCCTCGAGCACCAAGGGGGAAGAGCGGGAGCAGGCGTGACAGCCCTAGCAAAAGCAAAGCCTACTTGAGGTAACAGCGCTCAGTGTTGCCCCTAGTGGCTGGTTTCTACGTCATGTTCCAACATCCGCAGACATGGATGGACGTCGAATACTGACTTGTATCATGGGTGACCTGCCTGGATGTGAGTAAGTGAAGAAGGTTTGTCTCTGATATAGGGGTTTATTCCAGAGGCCACCAAGTCACTCAGCCCTGCCCTCGAGTCCAATGCTCTCAGCGACCAGAATACCAAGGAGGCCAGGGACCCAGGGGAACAAGGAGGATCTGTGGGAGATGGAGGTCCTACCCATCCTGCCCTTCACTGCCACCATTACACTGATTCTCCATTTCTTCTTTATATGTAAGTAGGCAGTGCCACCTGTTTGGAAGCGTGTGTATGTGTGTGTGTGTGTGTGTGTGTGTGTGTGTGTGTGTGTGTGTGTGTGTGTGTGTGTGTGTGTGTGTGTGTACAGCCCCTTGGCTGCCGATCAAACCCTCACTTTTTATAAACCGTCTTATAAGCGATGATTCAATTAATGTTTTTATTTTAAACAGGGTAACAATAATGTGTTTGGCTCCAAGCTCCGCCCCTTCAGTGTTCTACCTTGGTGGCAGCGTGGGATTTGTCAACATGAGCTTCTCATTGGACCTGACTAACCCCGCCTCTCCATAGTATCGTATAGTAATTAAGTTAATGTTGTTATCCTTCACCTATTCCATCCTGTCCTTTGGTTAGTCCTATCCCAGCCTTTCCCTGACTTTGTCCTATCCTATCCTCTCCTAACTAGTCCTTGGGTTTGTCCTATCCTGACCTTGTCCTATCCTATCCTCTCTTAACTAGTCCTTGGGTTTGTCCTATCCTGACCTTGTCCTATCCTATCCTCTCCTAACTAGTCCTTGGGTTTGTCCTATCCTGACCTTGTCCTATGCTATCCTCTCCTAACTATTCCGTGAGTTTGTCATATCCTGACCTTGTCCTAGCCTGTCCTTGTCCTGTCCTTTGGTTTGTCCTGTCCATTCCTTGTCCTGTACCTGTCTTGTCCTTGTCCTATCCTGGCCTTGTCCTATCCTCTACCAACCTGTTCTTGGATTTGTCCTTTCCTGTCCTATCCTTGTCCTGTCCTATACTCTCCTAACCTGTCCTAACCTGTCCTTGTCTCATCCTGTCCTTGTCCTATCAAGTCAATGTCCTATCCTATCCTAACCTGTAATTTTCCTGTCCTTTGGTTTGTCCTGTCCTAGCCTTGGCAGGTACTTGTCCTATCCTATCCTGTCGCTTTGATCAAACCGACAACGTCATTGCGCAAAATAGTACGCAGCATCATCTGGATGTGTGTACAACAAAAGTTCAACATTCACATTCTGCTACCATTTCTGTCAAGTCATCTACACATACAGTTTGACTCATACATTAATTAAATCCAAAACATGTACTTGTCATGTCCTTGTCCTGTCCTATCCTTCCCTTGTCCCATCATATCCTATCCTAACCTGTCATTATCCTATTCTGTCCCGTCTTTGTCCTGTCCTTGTCCTGTCATATCCTTCGCTTGTCCCATCATATCCTATCCTAACCTGTCATTATCCTATTCTGTCCCGTCTTTGTCCTGTCCTTGTCCTGTCCTGTGATGCTCTCAGAGGATGCTTCCCTCTCTCACTCTCTCAGAATGTGAGTCTAGATTAGAACATTTTAGAGCAAACTGAATGCTATGCATCTATTTGTCATTTTAAAGAATTGTGTTGGCAGTGGTACTGATTCCACTCAGGAAGGCTGCTGCTTTCTCTTTCCCTTCTCTACTCCCATCTTTCTCTCCCCACAACCACTTCTTCCTTCTCTGTGTCTCAGTGTTGAATGTAAAGCGGGTGTGTAACAGGATCCCAGGTCTGTGTGTGTTAGTTTTGGGGGTCCGAGGCCCCTAGGGACGGGTCCCTTTTCAGCCACGAGGAGGAAGCCCTGCATAAGCTCAGCATATGCGTGTACAGCAGGGCCTAGGCAGCTGGAGTGAGAGGAAGAAACATTGTCTGTGTGTCTTTCACACAATTAGCTGCTCTCTGTCGCACTGCCTGAGACAGAGAGAGAGACAGAGAGAGACAGAGACAGAGAGAGACAGACAGAGAGACAGAGAAAGAGAGACCACAGCTAGACAGAGGAGGATAGATAGATAGGAGTAAGAGATGGAGAGAGGGGGAGTGAGCGAGGGGAAGGGATTGTGAGGGAAGAGTGAGGAGAGAGAAGTGAGGGGGAAGTGAGGATGGAGTGAGAAAAAATAGGGGGGAGGGTATTGGGCGGAGTGATGGAGGAGTGAGAAGAGAGAAGTGAGGGAGGAATGAGGAGAGAGAAGTGAGGGGGGAGTGAGGATGGAGTGAGAAGAGAGAAGTGATGGAGGAGTGAGAAGAGAGAAGTGATGGAGGAGTGAGAAGAGAGAAGGGTAGGAGGAATGAGGAGAGAGAAGTGAGGGGGGAGTGAGAAGAGAGAAGGGTAGGAGATGGATTTAGGAGCATGGGTGGAGACAGAAAGAGAGGGGAACTGCTGAATGTCTGAGATTGATGGAGAGGAAGGGATCAGGATTCAAAGAGATGGTTATTATGAGAGAGTGCTAGGAATTGGGAGGGGAGAGGAGAGAGACCATCAGTCAGGTTCATATACTGTATAAGGTAAGGTTAATAGGGTGAAAAGTCCTAATTAGTCTTCTGCAGTCATTTCTGCTATTTGGCTGTAATGGACCCTGTGGTGTAGTTAGTGGGGCGTTGTGCTGGTCTCTGTTACCGTATTAGGTCTCTCTTGATTAAACCCAGGGCCACACCCCTACCACCCTGTCCTAGGGTCTCCCTCTACATGGCTGCCTAGGAGATATGGAGAACATGGACCTCTGTGCTGCCCAAAACCAATCACACACACACACATCCACATGTACACACACACTGGCACACGTCCACAAAAACACATGCACACACATGCACACACACACATATCCACAAAAACACATGCACACACACACATATCCACAAAAACACATGCACACACATGCACACACACACATATCCACAAAAACACATGCACACAGACATACGCATTGGCGTGCACACACACACACACACACAAGAAAGAACAGGGCTTTTGTGTTCAGGTTGCAGGTTCCACTACGTGTTCTGATGTTGTGATGTCACTGTGACATCACATGACTGTCACATTCAGTAGGAAAATTGAATGAATCATTTAAATTAAAGGCTTTTAATATTGTTCAGGAATTAGTGTCTTCAGGTGAGCCCTTGATGTGAAACACCATGAAACACTTCCTGAAAAGAATCACTGCTAATGTATATAGTACCTTTGTAAATGTGTTTGCTTACGTGTGTGTGTGTGTGTGTGTGTGTGTGCGCACGTGTGTTTAATAGACTGTGTGTGTGTTTGACTGTGTGTGTGTGTTGAGCAGGGCTGAACTTGTTCTACTGGAGTAAGTTCTCGGGCCTGAACGGCGTTGCCATGGAGATCCTGCGCGTGTGCATCGGCGTCTCCCTTTTCACCAACAAGCTGTACATCCGCAACGAGGACCAATACTACTGGAGAGATATGACAACACACTCAACCTGCCAGGTACTGGAGTTGCTGTAAACTCTCTCTGGACTACATCTCCCAGAATCCTTTAGTAGTGTTTATTCTTGATTCTCGGGCCCTTTAAACTCTGTTCTTGATCTCTGTGCAGGTTTACTCTGATGACTATGATTCAGAAGACAAGGCAGATAAAATCAAGAACCCCAACTCCCTGCAGAACTCTCTACAGAGTGGTAAATTCTTTAAACATCAATATACAGACATGGTCCTTTATCAGACACTTCACCCAAAGACACTTCCAGTTAACATAATGTGCTAGTAACATATATGGTATAACATAACATAGTGACCTATACATATGAGAACCCACAACCTTGGTGGTGCCAACCCCACACTCCAACCGATCTTTCCCTCTCCATGATGGTGAAGGGTGATTCATCACTCCAGAGAACGCGTTTCCACTGCTCCAGAGTCCAGTGGTGGTGAGCTTTACACCACTCTAGCCGACGCTTGGCATTGCACATGATGATCTTAGGCTTGTGTGCTGCTGCTCGGCCATGGAAACTCATTTCATGAAGCTCCCAACGAATAGTTACTGTGTTGACGTTGCTTCCAGAGGCAGTGAGTGTTGCAACCGAGGACAGACGCGTTTCAGCACTCAGCGGTCCCGCTCTGTGAGCTTGTGATGCCTACCACTTCGCAGCTGAGACATTGTTGCGCCTAAACATTTCCATTTTACAATAACAGCCCTTAAAAAGTTGACCAGGGCAGCTTTAGCAGGACAGAAATCTGACGAACTTACTTGTTGGAAAGTTGGCAGACTCCCGTTCCACCGCTAACTAGCTAGCCATTTCACATCGGTTACAAAGGCACACATGTTAATTGAAATTCATTCCAGGTGACTACCTCATGAAGCTGGTTGAGGGAATGCCAAGAGTGTGCAAAGCTGTCATCAAGGCAAAGGGTGGCTATTTGAAGAATCTCAAATATAAAATACATTTTGATTTGTTGAACACTTTTTTGGTTACTACATGATTCCATATGTGTTATTATATAGTTTTGATATTTTATTCTACAATGTAGAAAATAGTAAAAATAAAGAAAAACCCTTGAATGAGTCGGTGTTTTAAAACTTTTGACCGGTAGTGTATGCAGTTGTATAGTACATGTCTTTGTATAGTACATGTCTCTGTATAGTACATGTCTTTGTATAGTACATGTCTCTGTATAGTACATGTCTTTGTATAGTACATGTCTCTGTATAGTACATGTCTCTGTATAGTACATGTCTCTGTATAGTACATGTCTCTGTATAGTACATGTCTTTGTATAGTACATGTCTCTGTATATTAGATGTCTCTGTATAGTACATGTCTCTGTATAGTACATGTCTCTGTATAGTACATGTCTCTGTATAGTACATGTCTCTGTATAGTACATGTCTTTGTATAGTACATGTCTTTGTATTGTATATCTCTGTATAGTACATGTCTCTGTATAGTACATGTCTTTGTATAGTACATGTCTTTGTATAGTACATGTCTCTGTATAGTACATGTCTTTGTATTGTATATCTCTGTATAGTACATGTCTCTGTATAGTACATGTCTCTGTATAGTACATGTCTCTGTATAGTACATGTCTTTGTATAGTACATGTCTCTGTATAGTACATGTCTTTGTATTGTATATCTCTGTATAGTACATGTCTTTGTATAGTATATCTTTGTATGGTATACTTACACAATAATTTTTCTGTAGTACACGTGTCAAACTCATTCCATGGAGGGTCGTTTGTCAGCAGGTTTTCGCTCCACCCTTGTACTTGATTGATGAATTAAGGTCACTAATTAGTAAGGAACTCCCCAGATCTGATTGTCTTGTTCGTAACTGGAAGGAAAAAACGAAACCCGCAGACACTCTGCCCTCCGTGGAAGGAGTTTGACACCCCTGATGTACTACGTTGTGAAGCTCAAACCATCATATGTCATTCAATGAGTCTCTCTCTAGGTGGCACTATTGTCTATATATTGTCTATACACATGGGCCAGTTTTTCAAGTTATTTATCTGGATTTTGGCTATGGGACTGGATTAAATAGAACGGGAGTCCCCCATTCAAGCCAATGATTTGTCCGTTCCAATCATTATATTTCCATCCATTTAATCCAATCAGCGAAATCAAGAGAGATAACTTTTGGGTCCTGAAAATGAGACATTATAGATATCCTATTTATAATGGAGGGTGAATGTACTGTACTTCACTAATACTTGTATTGTAATGGACTGCAGTCACTGCATTCCTTTGTTTACAATAGTGGAAGCTGCTGAGGGAGTGACGGCTCATAATAATGTCTGAAACAGAGTCAATGGAATGGAATCAAACACATGGAAACCATGGAAACCATATGTTTGATGAATTTGATACCATTCCACTAATTCCGCTCCAGCCATTACCAAGATCATGTCCTCCCCAATTAAAGTGACACCAACCTCCTGTGGTCTACAATCATCGTTACAATGCAGTTTGCATACCACACACACAGTGTCCGAATTATACTAATATGCAATACTGATATGACTCATAGCTTAGAGCACTCACCACCCCAGTGTCATGCTGTTTCCATCAATAAGTGAATGAACTGTACGTGCCTGACTCTAGGTAAGGTAGTCCTAATGGGCATACACCCAGTGGTGTAAAGTACTTTAGTAAAAAATACTTTAAAGTACTACTTAAGTCCGTTTTGGGGGTTTCTGTACTTTACTATTAATATTTTGGACAACTTTTAATTTTACTTCACAACATTCCTAAAGAAAAGAATGTACTTCTTACTGACACCCAAAAGTAAATTTTGAATGCTTAGCAGGAAGGGAAAACGGTACAATTCACACACTTGTCAAGAGATTGTCTCTGGTCATCTACTGCCTCTGATCTGGTGGACTCACTAAACAGAGAACATCTCTGGTCATCCCTGCTGCCTCTGATCTGGTGGACTCATTAAACAGAGAACATCTCTGGTCATCCCTGCTGCCTCTGATCTGGTGGACTCATTAAACAGAGAACATCCCTGGGTATCCCTGCTGCCTCTGATCTGGTGGACTCATTAAACAGAGAACATCCCTGGTCATCCCTATTGCCTCTGATCTGGAGGACTCACTAAACAGAGAACATCCCTGGTCATCCCTGCTGCCTCTGATCTGGTGGACTCATTAAACAGAGAACATCCCTGGTCATCCCTATTGCCTCTGATCTGGTGGACTCATTAAACAGAGAACATCCCTGGTCATCCCTATTGCCTCTGATCTGGAGGACTCACTAAACAGAGAACATCCCTGGTCATCCCTGCTGCCTCTGATCTGGTGGACTCATTAAACAGAGAACATCCCTGGTCATCCCTATTGCCTCTGATCTGGTGGACTCATTAAACAGAGAACATCCCTGGTCATCCCTGCTGCCTCTGATCTGGTGGACTCATTAAACAGAGAACATCCCTGGTCATCCCTATTGCTTCTGATCTGGTGGACTCATTAAACAGAGAACATCCCTGGTCATCCCTGCTGCCTCTGATCTGGTGGACTCATTAAACAGAGAACATCCCTGGTCATCCCTGCTGCCTCTGATCTGGTGGACTCATTAAACAGAGAACATCCCTGGTCATCCCTGCTGCCTCTGATCTGGTGGACTCATTAAACAGAGAACATCCCTGGTCATCCCTACTGCCTCTGATCTGGAGGACTCACTAAACAGAGAACATCCCTGGTCATCCCTGCTGCCTCTGATCTGGTGGACTCATTAAACAGAGAACATCCCTGGTCATCCCTGCTGCCTCTGATCTGGTGGACTCATTAAACAGAGAACATCCCTGGTCATCCCTACTGCCTCTGATCTGGAGGACTCACTAAACAGAGAACATCCCTGGTCATCCCTACTGCCTCTGATCTGGAGGACTCACTAAACAGAGAACATCCCTGGTCATCCCTGCTGCCTCTGATCTGGTGGACTCATTAAACAGAGAACATCCCTGGTCATCCCTATTGCCTCTGATCTGGTGGACTCATTAAACAGAGAACATCCCTGGTCATCCCTATTGCCTCTGATCTGGTGGACTCACTAAACAGAGAACATCCCTGGTCATCCCTATTGCCTCTGATCTGGTGGAGTCACTAAACAGAGAACATCCCTGGTCATCCCTACTACCTCTGATCTGGTGGACTCACTAAACAGAGAACATCCTTGGTCATCCCTATTGCCTCTGATCTGGTGGACTCACTAAACAGAGAACATCCCTGGTAATCCCTATTGCCTCTGATCTGGTGGACTCACTAAACAGAGAACATCCCTGGTCATCCCTACTGCCTCTGATCTGGTGGACTCACTAAACAGAGAACATCCCTGGTCATCCCTACTGCCTCTGATCTGGTGGACTCACTAAACAGAGAACATCCCTGGTCATCCCTACTGCCTCTGATCTGGTGGACTCACTAAACAGAGAACATCCCTGGTCATCCCTACTGCCTCTGATCTGGTGGAGTCACTAAACAGAGAACATCCCTGGTCATCCCTACTGTCTCTGATCTGGAGGACTCACTAAACAGAGAACATCCCTGGTCATCCCTACTGCCTCTGATCTGGTGGACTCACTAAACAGAGATCATCCCTGGTCATCCCTATTGCCTCTGATCTGGTGGACTCACTAAACAGAGAACATCCTTGGTCATCCCTATTGCCTCTGATCTGGTGGACTCACTAAACAGAGAACATCCCTGGTAATCCCTATTGCCTCTGATCTGGTGGACTCACTAAACAGAGAACATCCCTGGTCATCCCTATTGCCTCTGATCTGGTGGAGTCACTAAACAGAGAACATCCCTGGTCATCCCTACTGCCTCTGATCTGGTGGACTCACTAAACAGAGAACATCCCTGGTCATCCCTATTGCCTCTGATCTGGTGGACTCACTAAACAGAGATCATCCCTGGTCATCCCTATTGCCTCTGATCTGGTGGACTCACTAAACAGAGAACACCCCTGGTCATCCCTATTGCCTCTGATCTGGTGGACTCACTAAACAGAGAACATCCCTGGTCATCCCTATTGCCTCTGATCTGGAGGACTCACTAAACAGAGATCATCCCTGGTCATCCCCATTGCCTCTGATCTGGTGGACTCACTAAACAGAGAACATCCTTGGTCATCCCTATTGCCTCTGATCTGGTGGACTCACTAAACAGAGAACATCCCTGGTAATCCCTATTGCCTCTGATCTGGTGGACTCACTAAACAGAGAACATCCCTGGTCATCCCTATTGCCTCTGATCTGGTGGACTCATTAAACAGAGAACATCCCTGGTCATCCCTATTGCCTCTGATCTGGTGGACTCACTAAACAGAGAACATCCCTGGTCATCCCTATTGCCTCCGATCTGGTGGACTCACTAAACAGAGAACATCCCTGGTCATCCCTATTGCCTCTGATCTGGTGGACTCACTAAAAACACATGTTTAGTTTGTAAAGGATGTCTGAGTGTTGGAATGTGCCCCTGGCTATCCATAAAAACACATGTTTAGTTTGTAAAGGATGTCTGAGTGTTGGAGTGTGCCCCTGGCTATCCATAAAAACACATGTTTAGTTTGTAAAGGATGTCTGAGTGTTGGAGTGTGCCCCTGGCTATCCATAAAAATACATGTTTAGTTTGTAAAGGATGTCTGAGTGTTGGAGTGTGCCCCTGGCTATCCATAAACACTGTAAAGTCCATGGAGAATAAGAACACCTCCTCCCAGCTGCCCACTGCACTGAAGATAGGAAACACTGTCACCACTGATAAATCCACCATAATTGAGAATTTCAATAAGCATTTTTCTACGGCTGGCCATGCTTTCCACCTGGCTACTCCTACCCCGGACAACAGCACTGCACCCCCAACAGCAACTCGCCCAAGCCTTCCCCATTTCTCCTTCTCCCAAATCCATTCAGCTGATGTTCTGAAAGAGCTGCAAAATCTGGACCCCTACAAATCAGCCGGGCTAGACAATCTGGACCCTTTCTTTCTAAAATTATCTGCCGAAATTGTTGCCACCCCTATTACTAGCCTGTTCAACCTCTCTTTCGTGTCATCTGAGATTCCCAAAGATTGGAAAGCAGCTGCGTTCATCCCCCTCTTCAAAGGGGGGGACACTCTTGACCCAAACTGCTACAGACCTATATCTATCCTACCGTGCCTTTCTAAGGTCTTCGAAAGCCAAGTCAACAAACAGATTACCGACCATTTCGAATCTCACCATACCTTCTCTGCTATGCAATCCGGTTTCAGAGCTGGTCATGGGTGCACCTCAGCCACGCTCAAGGTCCTAAACGATATCTTAACCGCCATCGATAAGAAACATTACTGTGCAGCCGTATTCATTGATCTGGCCAAGGCTTTCGACTCTGTCAATCACCATATCCTCATCGGCAGACTCGACAGCCTTGGTTTCTCAAATGATTGCCTCGCCTGGTTCACCAACTACTTCTCTGATAGAGTTCAGTGTGTCAAATCGGAGGATCTGCTGTCCGGACCTCTGGCAGTCTCTATGGGGGTGCCACAGGGTTCAATTCTTGGACCGACTCTCTTCTCTGTATACATCAATGAGGTCGCTCTTGCTGCTGGTGAGTCCCTGATCCACCTCTACGCAGACGACACCATTCTGTATACTTCCAGCCCTTCTTTGGACACTGTGTTAACAACCCTCCAGGCAAGCTTCAATGCCATACAACTCTCCTTCCGTGGCCTCCAATTGCTCTTAAATACAAGTAAAACTAAATGCATGCTCTTCAACCGATCGCTACCTGCACCTACCCGCCTGTCCAACATCACTACTCTGGACGGCTCTGACTTAGAATACGTGGACAACTACAAATACTTAGGTGTCTGGTTAGACTGTAAACTCTCCTTCCAGACCCATATCAAACATCTCCAATCCAAAGTTAAATCTAGAATTGGCTTCCTATTTCGCAACAAAGCATCCTTCACTCATGCTGCCAAACATACCCTTGTAAAACTGACCATCCTACCAATCCTCGACTTTGGCGATGTCATTTACAAAATAGCCTCCAATACCCTACTCAACAAATTGGATGCAGTCTATCACAGTGCAATCCGTTTTATCACCAAAGCCCCATATACTACCCACCATTGCGACCTGTACGCTCTCGTTGGCTGGCCCTCGCTTCATACTCGTCGCCAAACCCACTGGCTCCATGTCATCTACAAGACCCTGCTAGGTAAAGTCCCCCCTTATCTCAGCTCGCTGGTCACCATAGCATCTCCCACCTGTAGCACACGCTCCAGCAGGTATATCTCTCTAGTCACCCCCAAAACCAATTCTTTCTTTGGCCGCCTCTCCTTCCAGTTCTCTGCTGCCAATGACTGGAACGAACTACAAAAATCTCTGAAACTGGAAACACTTATCTCCCTCACTAGCTTTAAGCACCAACTGTCAGAGCAGCTCACAGATTACTGCACCTGTACATAGCCCACCTATAATTTAGCCCAAACAACTACCTCTTTCCCAACTGTATTTAATTTTAATTTATTTATTTATTTTGCTCCTTTGCACCCCATTATTTTTATTTCTACTTTGCACATTCTTCCATTGCAAAACTACCATTCCAGTATTTTACTTGCTATATTGTATTTACTTTGCCATCATGGCCTTTTTTGCCTTAACCTCCCTTCTCACCTCATTTGCTCACATTGTATATAGACTTGTTTATACTGCATTATTGACTGTATGTTTGTTTTTACTTCATGTGTAACTCTGTGTCGTTTTATCTGTCGAACTGCTTTGCTTTATCTTGGCCAGGTCGCAATTGTAAATGAGAACTTGTTCTCAACTTGCCTACCTGGTTAAATAAAGGTAAATAAATAAAATAAATAAATAAATAAAAACACATGTTTAGTTTGTAAAGGATGTCTGAGTGTTGGAGTGTGCCCCTGGCTATCCATAAAAACACATGTTTAGTTTGTAAAGGATGTCTGAGTGTTGGAGTGTGCCCCTGGCTATCCATAAAAACACATGTTTAGTTTGTAAAGGATGTCTGAGTGTTGGAGTGTGCCCCTGGCTATCCATAAAAACACATGTTTAGTTTGTAAAGGATGTCTGAGTGTTGGAGTGTGCCCCTGGCTATCCATAAAAACACATGTTTAGTTTGTAAAGGATGTCTGAGTGTTGGAGTGTGCCCCTGGCTATCCATAAATACACATTTAAAAAATCATTCCGTCTGGTTTGCTTAAATAAGAGGAATTTGAAATGATTTATACTTTTGATACTTACGTATAATTTAGCATTTACATATACTTTTGATACTTCATTACATTTAAAACCAAATGTTTTTAGGCTTTTACTCAAGTAGTACTGGGTGACTTTCACTATTACTTCAGTTCTTTTCTGTTAAGGTATCTTTACTTTTACTCAAGTATAACATTTGGGTACTTTCTCCACCACTGCACACACGCACCAATGTCATAGGTAAGGAACCCAGGTGATGGAGATAGGAAGGCTCTGGTGATGTTTGTTAATGAAGGCTATTACTGGTCCGATCAAAGCTGGTAATTGTCGATCAAAGCTGGTAATTTCTCAAGCAAGTCTCCCTGTTTGCATATTACCCCATTGTCTACTTGCCACCTCTCCAGCAGCCACCGAAGGCACTGAGATTTACGCACGTAATTGCTTGGGTGTGCTTTTGCTTACTCAATGTTTTGGGGTAAATCGTGTGATGGTCTGGTGTTTGTGGGTCAAACAGGGTCTCCGTATAAGTACGTTGTCTTCATTGTTTTAATTAGTCCAGAGTGACTGTGAGAATGGGTACGGGCGTGGGACTCTGCTTTCACGCGCCATGGGTGTGTCGATGGACGTCACTGGAAGGCCAGTTATCCGGTCGCTATGGGAACTGTATAAAACCGATCCCCAAGAGCACAATGGGAAAACGTTTTACTGGAGTTGATGTGTGGTGTCCTGTAGCGTGTTCTCCCACGGCTCTGCTCTCCTCTCCTCGGGAAACCTGTCCTACTCGTCAGAATCAATGCGAAGCAGCAGCGAGGATTGTGCTGTCTGTAGCTTTCGATTCTCTGGAGAACAAGGACTAAACTCTCTGTTGCACTTTTCTTCTTACATACCTCTTCTTCAGTGCGACGGGGAAGACGGACAACATGATTGGCTATATCTTCGTGGTTCTGTGTGGATTGGCTGGCAGTGCGCTCGCAAAGGGTGAGTAGAGAGTTCACTGATTGATGCAACTAGCCCCTT
This sequence comes from Oncorhynchus kisutch, assembly GCF_002021735.2. Classification (NCBI taxonomy): domain Eukaryota; kingdom Metazoa; phylum Chordata; class Actinopteri; order Salmoniformes; family Salmonidae; genus Oncorhynchus; species Oncorhynchus kisutch. The sequence continues at coordinate 74,229,852 of NC_034184.2, forward strand.
CATGGATGCCTGTAGAGCGCACCCTCACCCATTCTGTCGCTTATGGACAAATCACATAAAGTATTCCTTAATTATATGATTGAATGTGTTTTTGAAAAAGTAGAATTATGAATAGTTATTCGTCAATTTGTTCAGGACACATTAGGCATCATGCGTAATTATTGCCTGAATGCTTGACGAGGATGTTGATGCGCGTACATTGCCAACTTGCCATCTTTTATTAGTAGTCCTATTGTGCAAGACCATGTAAAATTGATTCCCACATAATCAGGAGGAACGTGCGTGCTGCCACGGTAAAAAGATAGTATTGGCGTCAGGGGAACATTCTTCGAACGCTTGGCACTTGGCAGACAGATTACCCAACATCCCGCGCTTTGAACATAAGGGGCCACAGGACCAGGCTCTTTGACGCTTTCCCGTCTACTGTCTCGTTTATCGGCCCATTGAGAAACCAGTGTGGTCGTGTGGCAGGGGTGGTTGATGAAGTGCGGTTCTTTTACAGCTAAGTGTTGTTTAGTAGATAAGTCCTGTCCTGTGGGATAGTTGTTTGGATAACGGGGACCTCTGTGGCCAGGCTTGGCATCCGCTTCTCTGTGCGCGCTTTGGCCCCGGTTGAATCGGCACACACAGGGCGTTACTTCCTGACGCTGATGAGTTTGTGAAAGGGAAGTTCTAATATAAATGAGTGCGAGGTCATGACCAGCACTAGGAAACTTTCTAGAGCGCAGGAAATGGCGCTAATCAGCGTTTATGACTTGAACAGACGCACGGGGAGGAAACTGGGGTGAACTGGCTCCTGTGTGCATAAAGTATGAGGGTAGCGCAGGGCATATGGTTATTGTTCAACAACTTTTTACCAAATGGAATGAGTGTTTTTGTCATGTCAAACCTGATATAATGTCACAATTGTCCTCTACATACAGTCTTTTATTTTCAAAATTCGTTGTATTAGTTTTAATGCAAGCTTTTTTAACGGGTTAGATAATAAAACTGGAGTAATTAATTACTTAATTAATTTAATTAATTGTTAAACATTGTCAGCAAAATCAATTAACTTTTTATTAATTTGGCCGTTTACTATCATTGCACTTTTGATGTAGACCAATGAAACAAGTTGAGGAACAATCCTTGCTTTTTTCATATTCAATAGCCCTACATTTATTACACAGAAAAATATGACCCTGTACTGGTTTAGGCAAAACATACACAAAACTGCAATTCAATCAAAAATATTGCACATTTATACCAGTGGAGCAAACACCAATGGCATTTGTCATACTGTTTCTATGTCTTACTACTGTGTTATGATATGCGTGTCTGATAAGGACCTGAAAAGAATGCATTGTACCATGGAAACAGGATATAGAAGGCCAAACATTATTATGTCCCTCCAATGAAATGCAAATGTCGCCATGATTTGTAAAATAATTTCTGTGTTTTACATGATTAGAATGGCATGCACACTGGAGGTAAAACTTGAGGGGAAATTATTACAAAATTCTCCTTTTGTAATCTTAGGCTACATCCAGCTCTGTAACTTACTCCTGTCCTGCAGGCACATTCTGGGGTTCTAAACAGACATGTCCTTGAACTCCAACTGGTCCTCCACTTGTATGAAATGGCACTAGGGTTTTTTGAATGAAAGCTCCAGCTGTATTGAGTAACATGGGAAGGGGGGTTCTGGCCACTTTACAGCCTGTTGAAATGCCCCTTGGGCCCGTGCTGAGAGAGACTTGACTTCCCTTCCTCCTTTAAACTATTTACACCGACATATAGACTCTGTTGCAGGATTCTCCGTGTGTGTGTGTGTGTGTGTGTGTGTGTGTGTGTGTGTGTGTGTGTGTGTGTGTGTGTGTGTGTGTGTGTGTGTGTGTGTGTGTGTGTGTGTGTGTGTGTGTGTGTGTGTGTGTGTGTGTGTATGTGTGTGTGTCACTCAGAGTGGAAACAGAGGAAACTACCAGAGTGAGTAAAACTAGAGCTGCTGAAGGGGACATCACTGGTAACCATGACAATGAATATTAGTAATGGGAGGGTCACAGATGGGATAAAATGATAGGTCAGTATTCCGTCTCAGTATAGTGATGTGTATGACCAGGAAGATAGTACAGAGAGGATACCATACTGGCACACTGAAGTGAAGTTTCATTTTGGTGAAGTGAGAATGCTTGACATGCTGGTTATGACGTGGAGGACCTAAAGAAAGGCTTTACCAAAAGCAGGAGGACCTAGGAAGTCACACACAGTCTGCTGTACTATGACAAGTTCTGATTACAAACCATACTAGATCAGTGTGAACTAGATTTGTGTTTGTTCCAATAAGATGCAGTGTGAACAGTGGAGGCTCCTCAGAGGAGGAAGGGGAGGAACATCCTCCTCAGTAACTTAAAACGTAATTTTTAGATAAAACTATACTAAATGCAATCACACCACCAAATAATTGATTAAAACACACTATTTTGGAAAGAAGTTCTATAGTAGACTCAACAGCACTCTGTAGGGTAGCACAATGGTGTAGCCAGAGGACAGCTAGCTTTCTTCCTCCTCTGGGTACATTGACTTGAATGCAAAACTTAAGAGGCTCATGGTTCTCACCCCCTTCCATAGACTTACACAGTAATTATGACATCTTCTGGAGGACGTCCTCCAACATATCAGAGCTCATGCAGCATGAACTGACATGTTGTCCACCCAATCAAAGGACCAGATAAATAATCTAGTACTGAAAGCATAAGCTACAGCTAGCTAGCACTGTAGTGCATAAAATGTGGTGAGTAGCTGACTCAAAGAGAGAGAAAGAAAATAGCTGAACAGTTTTGAACAAATAAATGTCTTCCTAAATGAAGGAGAAGCAATACTTACTTAGCTAGCAAATGCAGCTAGCTTGTTTAGCCTACTGATACACCCGGCTCAAACAGATGGATGTTATGTTAGCTAGCTGGCTATGACTATTCAACACAACAGTGGAACTCTTCCAAGTCAAGGTAAGCTTTTGGTTTTATTAATTTATTGCCACCGGGCCCTACGATGTAACTGCTTACTGACTGTACACTGTAATGTTACTGCATGATTAGCGGGTTTACTAACATATTAGTTATATTAGCTATGTTGACTATGATGTTACTTTAGCTAATATGGTGACAATGATGTACGCTGTTTGTAGAGGTTTGACTTGGAACGTTTTTTTCACCGGGTTACATACAGCTGATGTGTTGTGCATTGAAATCCACAAGCGAAGGGAAGAGGTGAGAGGAGGAGAGCGCATAACGTAGATGCGAGAAGGAACACAACGTGGCTGCTATGAAACTGTGAACTGTGTTTACGCGTGATCAAGTTGTGTATTCATTCTGCCGATTCTGGTGAAAAACTTTTCTTAAACAGATCCAAATTGGGATAAACCTACCTGAATTTCTACAATAGAAACTGTCATTTGTAACTGTTGGACTAATGATTACACCCTAGATCAGCTAGATTCAGACAAGAGTGTGCAAGGCATTATTGAATGTCACTGTCTGTCCATGTGCACCTACGCTGTAAACCTTCATTAATAGGCTAGGTTGTAGCAACCTCATGATGGGTACATGGAAAGTAGGGTATCATGTAGTAGCCTAAACCTATCGATGTTACATTGAACAGGGTGAATGGAATATGAATGACAGCCATCCAACATGCTGTAATAGAAATAAGGCCATGGTCATAAAACATGTTTTTGTCCTCCCTCATCTGAAATGGCACTGACCGCCACTGAGTGTGAACTAGGTTTGTGTTTGTTCCAATGGGATGGAGTGTGAACTAGGTTTGTGTTTGTTCCAATAGGATGGAGTGTGAACTAGGTTTGTGTTTGTTCCAATAGGATGGAGTGTGAACTAGGTTTGTGTTTGTTCCAATAGGATGGAGTGTGAACTAGGTTTGTGTTTGTTCCAATAGGATGGAGTGTGAACTAGGTTTGTGTTTGTTCCAATAGGATGGAGTGTGAACTAGGTTTGTGTTTGTTCCAATAGGATGTAGTGTGAACTAGGTTTGTGTTTGTTCCAATAGGATGGAGTGTGAACTAGGTTTGTGTTTGTTCCAATAGGATGCAGTGTGAACTAGGTTTGTGTTTGTTCCAATATGATGCAGTGTGAACTAGGTTTGTGTTTGTTCCAATAGGATGCAGTGTGAACTAGATTTGTGTTTGTTCCAATAGGATGCAGTGTGAACTAGGTTTGTGTTCGTTCCAATAGGATGCAGTGTGAACTAGGTTCGTGTTTGTTCCAATAGGATGCAGTGTGAACTAGATTTGTGTTTGTTCCAATAGGATGCAGTGTGAACTAGGTTTGTGTTTGTTCCAATAGGATGCAGTGTGAACTAGGTTTGTGTTTGTTCCAATAGGATGCAGTGTGAACTAGGTTTGTGTTTGTTCCAATAGGATGCAGTGTGATCTAGGTTTGTGTTTGTTCCAATAGGATGCAGTGTGAACTAGGTTTGTGTTTGTTCCAATAGGATGCAGTGTGAACTAGGTTTGTGTTTGTTCCAATAGGATGCAGTGTGAACTAGGTTTGTGTTTGTTCCAATAGGATGCAGTGTGAACTAGTTTTTTGGGGCTGATTCAAGGACGTGTCTGTGTGAATGAAGTTTCCCTTTGGGCTGAGAGGAAGGAAGGGTGGATGGACAGCACCCTTAATCTCTCATTAATTAACCTCAGCTACCATGAAGTGGAGTGTTGATATTATTTGATAAACAACAGTGACACTGCTTAGTGCTCACGCATTTCCACTGTGGTCCTCAAGTGGTCTTACTGGCATGGGAACGAGGAGGTGACGAGGGTCAGTGGTATTGCTGCATGGGAGTGTCTGTGATGCCACTGTCAGTAGATCTGTCAACGCCCGGTTTTGTGGTCAATTACTGCATTGTTCTACAGTGTTTATTGGATCAGGTTTTTGGCATCAGCATAGCTCTGGTCCAGGGCTTTAGTTCACATTCATTCCCTAATGCCCTGGACCAGAGCTGTGGGCAGCAATGTAACAGTGATCAGTGGTATTGGTCAATGGTGCTTGTGGTGGTGGTTTTGTTGTGCCCATTATGTTGTAATCAGTTGGGTGCTGTCATCAGCACTGTGGTGGTCAGTCGTGTTGGAATGCAGCACACACCTTTTAGAAGAATCTCATCCTAAGTTGTTTTTTCAAAAGAGTTTTGACCGTTGTGCACAGCTGATTCAGATATCAGTCATTGTCATCTCCTCCCACAATAACATCAGTTGCTAGTTGTTGAGCAACAGATGGGCAGTGGTGTAAAGTACTGAAGTAAAAATCATTTTACGTACTACTTAAGTATTTTGGGGGTGTATCTGTACTTTACTTTATTATTTATATTTTTGACAACTTTTACTTCACTACGTTCCTAAAGAAAATGATGTATTTTTTACTCCATACATTTTCCCTGACACCCACAAGTACACTTTACATTTTGAATGCTTAGCAGGACAGGAAAATGGTCCAATTCACACACTTATCAAGAAAACATCCCTGGTCATCCCTACTGCCTCTGATCTGGAAGGCTCACTAAACACAAATACTTAATTTGTGAATTATGTCTGCGTGTTGTTATAGGCCTGCAGCCTATACGACATCTCTGTTCTCTCTCCCTGTATGGGGTCCAGCCTGGCCTGCAGCCTAAAAGACATCTCTGTTCTCTCCCCCTGTATGGGGGCCAGCCTGGCCTGCAGCCTAAAAGACATCTCAGTTCTCTCTCCCTGTATGGGGGCCAGCCTGGCCTGCAGCCTAAAAGACATCTCTGTTCTCTCTCCCTGTATAGGGGCCAGCCTGGCCTGCAGCCTAAAATACATCTCTGTTCTCTCTCCCTGTATGGGGGCCAGCCTGGCCTGCAGCCTAAAAGACATCTCTGTTCTCTCTCCCTGTATGGGGGCCAGCCTGGCCTGCAGCCTAAAAGACATCTCTGTTCTCTCCCCCTGTATGGGGGCCAGCCTGGCCTGCAGCCTAAAAGACATCTCTGTTCTCTCTCCCTGTATGGGGGCCAGCCTGGCCTGCAGCCTATACGACATCTCTGTTCTCTCTCCCTGTATGGGGGCCAGCCTGGCCTGCAGCCTAAAAGACATCTCTGTTCTCTCTCCCTGTATGGGGGCCAGCCTGGCCTGCAGCCTAAAAGACATCTCTGTTCTCTCCCCCTGTATGGGGGCCAGCCTGGCCTGCAGCCTAAAAGACATCTCTGTTCTCTCTCCCTGTATAGGGGCCAGCCTGGCCTGCAGCCTAAAAGACATCTCTGTTCTCTCTCCCTGTATGGGGGCCAGCCTGGCCTGCAGCCTATACGACATCTCTGTTCTCTCCCCCTGTATGGGGGCCAGCCTGGCCTGCAGCCTATACGACATCTCTGTTCTCTCTCCCTGTATGGGGGCCAGCCTGGCCTGCAGCCTAAAAGACATCTCTGTTCTCTCTCCCTGTATGGTGGCCAGCCTGGCCTGCAGCCTATACGACATCTCTGTTCTCTCCCCCTGTATGGGGGCCAGCATGGCCTGCAGCCTATACGACATCTCTGTTCTCTCTCCCTGTATGGGGGCCAGCCTGGCCTGCAGCCTAAAAGACATCTCTGTTCTCTCTCCCTGTATGGGGGCCAGCCTGGCCTGCAGCCTAAAAGACATCTCTGTTCTCTCCCCCTGTATGGGGGCCAGCCTGGCCTGCAGCCTAAAAGACATCTCTGTTCTCTCTCCCTGTATGTGGGCCAGCCTGGCCTGCAGCCTAAAAGACATCTCTGTTCTCTCTCCCTGTATGGGGGCCAGCCTGGCCTGCAGCCTATACGACATCTCTGTTCTCTCTCCCTGTATGGGGGCCAGCCTGGCCTGCAGCCTAAAAGACATCTCTGTTCTCTCTCCCTGTATAGGGGCCAGCCTGGCCTGCAGCCTAAAAGACATCTCTGTTCTCTCCCCCTGCAGGTAAAGTGGATAGGGAGCCTAAGGGGAAGTTCAGTGTTCCTGTTCTGGATGTGAAGAGTCGACAGCTGGTCCTAGAGGCCAACCAGACTCTGACAATCCACTGCAGGTGAGTCTCTCTGGAGTGAAAGGTTACAGGTCAAATGTGATGGACAGGAGGCTGCTGAGGACGGCTCAGCAGGAGGATGGCTCAACAGGAGGACGGCTCATTATAATGTCCATAACGGAGGGAATGGAGGGGCACCAAACACATTGTTTCCATGTATTTGATACCATTCCACAGATTCCGCTCCAGTTATTACCACGAGCCCGTCCTCCCCAATTAAGGCGACACGGATTCTGTCCAGATGAGTTTTTGTATCAGGGGCGTCAATCTCATTTTGCCCCATGGGCCGCATTCTGTCTTCACCGAGGTCCGTAGAACCGCACTCAAAATTGGTTATATTTCGTTGCAAAAGATTGTGCTCCCTGACTGTCGTTGAGATGACTGTTAGTGAGCTGGACAGAGTGTAAATGAAGCTCCTTTATAATTTCTACACAGTTTCAATGTAGTTTTAGTAATTTCAATGTCGATTGAGAGAAAACAATTATTTTTATTTATTTACTTAAATCACCTCGCAGGCCGGTTTGCATGGGCTCTGGGGCCGGATCAAGCCCACGGGCTGTATCTTTGACACCCCTGTTTTATATGGACCGTTTTATGGTCTGCTTTTCAGAAGTTGAGGTGCGATGAGAGAGATGGAATGTTTTATGCCATTTTACTTTTGACCAATCAGGGGTCGGTGGGAGCTGTCGTGGGCATTCCCTGGAGGTGTGGCCAGAGATCAGGAGAGAATGCGATTGGAAGATTCTCGTTGTGGTAGGCAGAGCCAGCATTACTGCAGCCAACTGACGCTTAGCTCGGCCCAGGCCCAGCACACAGGATCGTTCCGGTGTCGGTACAGTCATCGGACGCTCAGGCAGAGAGCTGTCTATGTCTATGTCACAGGTAAGACGTGTCAGGATGCATCTAACAACTACCAACTCACTCCAGGAGTCTCTCATTGAAGTGTTTTTACTCCCCCCTCTCTAATGGAGTGGTCAGTCTCCCCCTCCCTCCCCCTCTCTCTAATGGAGTGGTCAGTCTCCCCCTCCCTCCCCCTCTCTCTCTCATGGAGTGGTCAGTCTCCCCCTCCCTCCCCCTCTCTCTCTCATGGAGTGGTCAGTCTCCCCCTCCCTCCCCCTCTCTCTCTAATGGAGTGGTCAGTCTCCCCCTCCCTCCCCCTCTCTCTAATGGAGTGGTCAGTCTCCCCCTCCCTCCCCCCCTCTCTAATGGAGTGGTCAGTCTCCCCCTCCCTCCCCCTCTCTCTCTAATGGAGTGGTCAGTCAGTCTCCCCCTCCCTCCCCCCTCTCTAATGGAGTGGTCAGTCTCCCCCTCCCTCCCCCTCTCTCTCTAATGGAGTGGTCAGTCAGTCAGTCTCCCCCTCCCTCCCCCTCTCTCTAATGGAGTGGTCAGTCTCCCCCTCCCTCCCTTTCTAATGGAGTGGTCAGTCTCCCCCTCCCTCCCCCTCTCTCTCTAATGGAGTGGTCAGTCAGTCTCCCCCTCCCTCCCCCCTCTCTAATGGAGTGGTCAGTCTCCCTCTCCCTCCCCCTCTCTCTCTAATGGAGTGGTCAGTCTCCCCCTCCCTCCCCCCTCTCTAATGGAGTGGTCAGTCTCCCCCTCCCTCCCCCTCTCTCTCTCATGGAGTGGTCAGTCTCCCCCTCCCTCCCCCTCTCTCTCTCATGGAGTGGTCAGTCTCCCCCTCCCTCCCCCTCTCTCTCTCATGGAGTGGTCAGTCAGTCTCCCCCTCCCTCCCCCTCTCTCTCTCATGGAGTGGTCAGTCTCCCCCTCCCTCCCCCTCTCTCTAATGGAGTGGTCATTTAGTCTCCCCCTCCCTCCCCCTCTCTCTCTAATGGAGTGGTCAGTCTCCCCCTCCCTCCCCCTCTCTCTAATGGAGTGGTCAGTCTCCCCCTCCCTCCCCCTCTCTCTCTCATGGAGTGGTCAGTCTCCCCCTCCCTCCCCCTCTCTCTCTCATGGAGTGGTCAGTCTCCCCCTCCCTCCCCCTCTCTCTCTAATGGAGTGGTCAGTCTCCCCCTCCCTCCCCCTCTCTCTAATGGAGTGGTCAGTCTCCCCCTCCCTCCCCTCCTCTCTAATGGAGTGGTCAGTCTCCCCCTCCCTCCCCCTCTCTCTCTAATGGAGTGGTCAGTCAGTCTCCCCCTCCCTCCCCCCTCTCTAATGGAGTGGTCAGTCTCCCCCTCCCTCCCCCTCTCTCTCTAATGGAGTGGTCAGTCAGTCTCCCTCTCCCTCCCCCTCTCTCTAATGGAGTGGTCAGTCTCCCCCTCCCTCCCTCTCTAATGGAGTGGTCAGTCTCCCCCTCCCTCCCCCTCTCTCTCTAATGGAGTGGTCAGTCAGTCTCCCCCTCCCTCCCCCCTCTCTAATGGAGTGGTCAGTCTCCCTCTCCCTCCCCCTCTCTCTCTAATGGAGTGGTCAGTCTCCCCCTCCCTCCCCCCTCTCTAATGGAGTGGTCAGTCTCCCCCTCCCTCCCCCTCTCTCTCTCATGGAGTGGTCAGTCTCCCCCTCCCTCCCCCTCTCTCTCTCATGGAGTGGTCAGTCTCCCCCTCCCTCCCCCTCTCTCTAATGGAGTGGTCATTTAGTCTCCCCCTCCCTCCCCCTCTCTCTCTAATGGAGTGGTCATTTAGTCTCCCCCTCCCTCCCCCTCTCTCTCTAATGGAGTGGTCAGTCTCCCCCTCCCTCCCCCTCTCTCTCTAATGGAGTGGCCAGTCTCCCCCTCCCTCCCCCTCTCTCTCTAATGGAGTGGTCAGTCTCCCCCTCCCTCCCCCTCTCTCTCTCATGGAGTGGTCAGTCTCCCCCTCCCTCCCCCTCTCTCTCTCATGGAGTGGTCAGTCTCCCCCTCCCTCCCCCTCTCTCTCTCTCATGGAGTGGTCAGTCTCCCCCTCCCTCCCCCCCTCTCTCTCTAATGGAGTGGTCAGTGTCCCCCTCCCTACCCCTCTCTCTCTAATGGAGTGGTCAGTCAGCCTCCCCCTCCCTCCCCCTCTCTCTCTCTAATGGAGTGGTCAGTCTCCCCCTCCCTCCCCCTCTCTCTCTCATGGAGTGGTCAGTCAGTCTCCCCCTCCCTCCCCCTCTCTCTCTAATGGAGTGGTCAGTCAGTCTCCCCCTCCCTCCCTCCCCCCCTCTCTCTCTAATGGAGTGGTCAATCAGTCTCCCTCTCCCTCCCCCCTCTCTCTAATGGAGTGGTCAGTCAGTCTCCCCCTCCCTCCCCCTCTCTCTCCAATGGAGTGGTCAGTCTCCCCCTCCCTCCCCCTCTCTCTCTAATGGAGTGGTCAGTCTCCCCCTCTCTCTCTAATGGAGTGGTCAGTCAGTCTCCCCCTCCCCCCCCCTCCCCCTCTCTGTCTAATGGAGTGGTCAGTCAGTCTCCCCCTCACTCCCCTCTCTCTCTAATGGAGTGGTCAGTCAGTCTCCCCCTCACTCCCCTCTCTCTCTAATGCAGTGGTCAGTCAGTGTCCCCCTCCCTCCCCCTCTCTCTCTAATGGAGTGGTCAGTCAGTCTCCCCCTCACTCCCCTCTCTCTCTAATGCAGTGGTTAGTCAGTGTCCCCCTCCCTCCCCCTCTCTCTCTAATGGAGTGGTCAGTCTCCCCCTCTCTCTCTAATGGAGTGGTCAGTCTCCCCCTCTCTCTCTAATGGAGTGGTCAGTCAGTCTCCCCCTCCCCCCTCCCCCTCTCTCTCTAATGGAGTGGTCAGTCAGTGTCCCCCTCCCTCCCCCTCTCTCTCTAATGGAGTGGTCAGTCAGTCTCCCCCTCACTCCCCTCTCTCTCTAATGGAGTGGTCAGTCAGTCTCCCCCTCACTCCCCTCTCTCTCTAATGGAGTGGTCAGTCAGTGTCCCCCTCCCTCCCCCTCTCTCTCTAATGGAGTGGTCAGTCAGTCTCCCCCCTCCTCTCTCTCTAATGGAGTGGTCAGTCAGTCTCCCCCTCACTCCCCTCTCTCTCTAATGCAGTGGTCAGTCAGTGTCCCCCTCCCTCCCCCTCTTTCTCTAATGGAGTGGTCAGTCAGTCTCCCCCTCTTTCTCTAATGGAGTGGTCAGTCAGTCTCCCCCTCTCTCTATAATGGAGTGGTCAGTCAGTCTCTCTCCTCTTTCTCTAATGGAGTGGTCAGTCAGTCTCCCCCTCTTTCTCTAATGGAGTGGTCAGTCAGTCTCTTTCTCGCTCTGTCTCATTGTTTATAGGTTCAGGTTAAACAGGATGTAGTGGGTGCTAAATACAGACCAATGTCAGAGAGACAATTATATCTAAACACTGTTTGTCCCAACAACACATCCTTTGTAATGACTCTGGCACAGTTTCTCCCCCCTAGCCAGTCTCTTTTCTTAGCCTCCCTCTCCCTCTACCAGGTCTATATATAAAACCTTTTTACTTTCATTTACGTGCTACCTCGGGGCCAGGAATAGCCCAGCTGCTGAAAGGCTCAGGTTTGGGCAGAGTTTCCCAGGGCACCAGGCTTATCTGTTCCCCTCAGCCCTGCTCACAGCATCCTGTGCTGGGGGACGGGAGAAGAGCCGCAGGGGGCTGGTAGAGGTGGAAGGGAGGCTGGAGGTCTATGGCAGGGGAGGTAGGGGGGACAGTCTGTACAAGGTGGCGGGACTGGAAGGTGGGAGGGTAAGGGAAGTGAAAGAGGATGAAGGCCATTCAGGATTCAGGACCATCCAAGGGCAAAGGAGGCACAGTGAGAGCCCTGTCTGCCCCTCTCTGCCCTTCCCTGTCCTGAGTTGGGCCACTGGGGCAGCTGGCTGAGCATGGAGCTGGGCCAGGGGCCAAAGGAGTGAGAGGAGCCCAGGTCACAGTGTAGGGCTACTGTTTGGCCAACAAGACCCCTGGGGTCCATCAATCGCTCCAGCTACCACGTCCATTAGGCGTCCAACTCCATCGCCCTCTCTGCTCTCACCCTCCAGCCCTTTCTGCCCCTCCTGCCTCACTCTTCTCTCACCCTCCTGCCCCACTCTTCTCTCACCCTCCTGCCCCACTCTGCTCTCACACTCCTGCCCCTCCTGCCCCTCTCTGCTCTCATCCTCCTGCCCCTCCTGCCCCACTCTGCTCACCCTCCGGTCCCTCTTGCCTCATTCTGCTCACCCCCCTGTCCCTCTTGCCCCACTCTGCTCTCATCCTCCTGCCCCTCCTGCCCCACTCTGCTCACCCGCCGGTCCCTCTTGCCTCACTCTGCTCACCCGCCGGTCCCTCTTGCCTCACTCTGCTCACCCGCCGGTCCCTCTTGCCCCACTCTGCTCTCATCCTCCTGCCCCTCCTGCCCCACTCTGCTCACCCTCCGGTCCCTCTTGCCCCACTCTGCTCTCATTCTCCTGCCCCTCCTGCCCCACTCTGCTCACCCTCCGGTCCCTCTTGCCCCACTCTGCTCACCCTCCGGTCCCTCTTGCTCCACTCTGCTCACCCTCCGGTCCCTCTTGCCCCACTCTGCTCACCCGCCGGTCCCTCTTGCCCCACTCTGCTCACCCTCCGGTCCCTCTTTCCCCACTCTGCTCACCCTCCGGTCCCTCCTGCCCCACTCTGCTCACCCTCCGGTCCCTCTTGCCTCACTCTGCTCACCCTCCGGGCCCTCCTGCCCCACTCTGCTCACCCTCCGGGCCCTCCTGCCCCACTCTGCTCACCCTCCGGTCCCTCCTGCCCCACTCTGCTCACCCTCCGGTCCCCCTTTCCCCACTCTGCTCACCCTCCGGTCCCTCTTGCCCCACTCTGCTCACCCTCCGGTCCCTCTTGCCCCACTCTGCTCACCCTCCGGTCCCCCTTTCCCCACTCTGCTCACCCTCCGGTCCCTCTTGCCCCACTCTGCTCACCCTCCGGTCCCTCTTGCCCCACTCTGCTCACCCTCCGGTCCCTCTTGCCCCACTCTGCTCACCCTCCGGTCCCTCTTGCCCCACTCTGCTCACCCTCCGGGCCCTCCTGCCCCACTCTGCTCACCCTCCGGTCCCTCCTGCCCCACTCTGCTCACCCTCCGGTCCCCCTTTCCCCACTCTGCTCACCCTCCGGTCCCTCTTGCCCCACTCTGCTCACCCTCCGGTCCCTCTTGCCCCACTCTGCTCACCCTCCGGTCCCTCTTTCCCCACTCTGCTCACCCTCCGGTCCCTCCTGCCCCACTCTGCTCACCCTCCGGTCCCTCTTGCCCCACTCTGCTCACCCTCCGGGCCCTCCTGCCCCACTCTGCTCACCCTCCGGGCCCTCCTGCCCCACTCTGCTCACCCTCCGGTCCCTCCTGCCCCACTCTGCTCACCCTCCGGTCCCCCTTTCCCCACTCTGCTCACCCTCCGGTTCCTCTTGCCCCACTCTGCTCACCCTCCGGTCCCTCTTGCCCCACTCTGCTCACCCTCCGGTCCCCCTTTCCCCACTCTGCTCACCCTCCGGTCCCTCTTGCCCCACTCTGCTCACCCTCCGGTCCCTCTTGCCCCACTCTGCTCACCCTCCGGTCCCTCTTGCCCCACTCTGCTCACCCTCCGGTCCCTCTTGCCCCACTCTGCTCACCCTCCGGGCCCTCCTGCCCCACTCTGCTCACCCTCCGGTCCCTCCTGCCCCACTCTGCTCACCCTCCGGTCCCCCTTTCCCCACTCTGCTCACCCTCCGGTCCCTCTTGCCCCACTCTGCTCACCCTCCGGTCCCTCTTGCCCCCTCACCAGCTCCTTTATATGAAATCAAAGCAGCAGGAGGAAGCCCTGCGGTCCAGGCCACCAGTCCTTGGGGTACTTTTGTTCAAATGTTCAGAGATTATGCTTTCCTTGAATAGCACAGTACAGTAGCTGACAAACAATGAGGTGAGCTCCACCCACCCACATCTTTCAATGGCACAGGGATATTAGAGCACAGGGAAAGAATCGCAATGTATCTGGAAGGAACACAGGCATTTTGATTACCTCTAAACAATCTGTGTGTGTTTATTGTTGACTCCAGATCACTGTTTTCTGAACAGTATTTAGTATGGGTGAGTGTTTGTGTGTTTGTATCTGTGTGCTTATTGTTGATTGTTTTCTGCTGAATAGCCATCTATACAATATGTGATTATGATGGTACGCTTGCATGCGTACATGAGTATGCACACATGATGGTGTGTGTGTGTTTCTGTGACATATGTCTGTGTGTGTCTGTGACATTTGTGTCTGTGTGTGTCCATACTCGTGTGTTCCTATCCCTAACCTCGGTGTTGTGGTTTCAGACAGACAGCGGCCATTTGTGGAGGAGCAGAATAACAGTCCAGACGTTGTGTATATGAAGGAGAGCCAGCCTCTGGTCTTCCCCTGTAGGGTCACCAACCCTGACGCCACTGTCTCATTGGTCAAGGTGAGTTCCCTTCACCCTAGTGCCCAATCAGATTCTATGACACACACACACACACACACACACACCAGGCCCGACAGCAGACCCGCTTGCGTTCACAATTAGTTTTAATAGGTGTAATAGTAAAGACAATAGGCAGCTGGTGAGTTTCAAGTTTGGGGAAGCTTCCAATTTATCCTACCATTTCTACCCATCTTTTATATGCACATTTTTGTGGAACAGTTTAATTTCAATAATAACATTTTATTTTCTCAATCATGGTTGACGTGGTTAATCATAAAAATAAAAATGTCAAAGTTAAAATTGAACTGAGGTGAGAGCAGCAGCCTCTGCCACATGAACACATTGATACACTGTGATCCATTGGCGGCTAAAGAAATGAGCTCATAGAACTCCGAGACAGCCTATAGGCCAATGCAGCAGTAGGCCTGTAACCTCCATCTCAACTCCATCTCAACTAAGTAAAGCTGACAAATAAAAACAGTAGAAAATAACCTGATAAATTCTGCTTCTTTCAATCACAATCATCTCTCTTCTCCACCTGTCTGCCTCCCTTTCTATCTGTCTTGACCTGAGCTATTGTTAGTGAACTGCAACATTGTATCAACTAGCCTATTCTGGGCCCTCAGAGTTTCCCACCCAGTGAGCTCTAGACAGACCGCTGTTTTTTAAAATAACATTTCCACTGGCTATATGGGGTCATCAGATCATGATATTTTGCTCTTTCACACCGAGGCTTGGTGATTATCGAGGCCGGGAGTGTTGGAAAGATTGTTCTAATACTTAGGAATCATTCGCAATGGATGTTACACAAGCCAACGAAGTCTGTTTTTTTGAGATAAAAGAAGTGGTGTACATGGTGAGTTAAGACAATCAGAAATAACACTTTGCCAAAGGAGCACATTCCTACATATACATGTGTTCTGGAGAAAGGAGCACATTCCTACATATACATGTGTTCTAGAGAAAGGAGCACATTCCTACATATACATGTGTTCTGGAGAAAGGAGCACATTCCTACATATACATGTGTTCTGGAGAAAGGAGCACATTCCTACATATACATGTGTTCTGGAGAAAGGAGCACATTCCTACATATACATGTGTTCTGGAGAAAGGAGCACATTCCTACATATACATGTGTTCTGGAGAATGGAGCACATTCCTACATATACATGTGTTCTGGAGAAAGGAGCACATTCCTACATATACATGTGTTCTGGAGAAAGGAGCACATTCCTACATATACATGTGTTCTGGAGAAAGACGCATCATATCATCGCCACACCTTCCTCCTCTTCTTCTTCTTGTCTCAACATTTTAAATGATTCTCAAGACACATTATACTCACACATACACTATATGACCAAAAGTATGTGGACACTTTTTAACATCATGGGCATTGCTGCCATAACAGCCTCCACTCTTCTGGGAAGGCTTTCCTCTAGATGTTGGAACATTGCTGCTATAACAGCCTCCACTCTCCTGGGAAGGCTTTCCACTAGATGTTGGAACATTGCTGCTATAACAGCCTCTACTCTTCTGGGAAGGCTTTCCACTAGATGTTGGAACATTGCTGCTATAACAGCCTCCACTCTCCTGGGAAGGCTTTCCACTAGATGTTGGAACATTGCTGCTATAACAGCCTCCACTCTCCTGGGAAGGCTTTCCACTAGATGTTGGAACATTGCTGCTATAACAGCCTCCACTCTCCTGGGAAGGCTTTCCACTAGATGTTGGAACATTGCTGCTATAACAGCCTCCACTCTCCTGGGAAGGCTTTCCACTAGATGTTGGAACATTGCTGCTATAACAGCCTCCACTCTCCTGGGAAGGCTTTCCACTAGATGTTGGAACATTGCTGCTATAACAGCCTCCACTCTCCTGGGAAGGCTTTCCACTAGATGTTGGAACATTGCTGCTATAACAGCCTCCACTCTCCTGGGAAGGCTTTCCACTAGATGTTGGAACATTGCTGCTATAACAGCCTCCACTCTCCTGGGAAGGCTTTCCACTAGATGTTGGAACATTGCTGCTATAACAGCCTCCACTCTCCTGGGAAGGCTTTCCACTAGATGTTGGAACATTGCTGCTATAACAGCCTCCACTCTCCTGGGAAGGCTTTCCACTAGATGTTGGAACATTGCTGCTATAACAGCCTCCACTCTCCTGGGAAGGCTTTCCACTAGATGTTGGAACATTGCTGCTATAACAGCCTCCACTCTCCTGGGAAGGCTTTCCACTAGATGTTGGAACATTGCTGCTATAACAACCTCCACTCTCCTGGGAAGGCTTTCCACTAGATGTTGGAACATTGCTTCCATTCAGCTACAAGAGCATCAGTGAGGTCGGGCACTGATGTTGGGTGATTAGCAGTCAGCGATCCAATTCATCCCAAAGGTGTTCGATGGGGTTGAGGTCAGGGCTCTGTGCAGGCCAGTCAAGTTCTTCCACACCGATCGCGACAAACTATTTCTGTATAGATCTCGCTTTGTACACGGGGGCATTGTCATGCTGAAACAGGAAAGGGCCCAAACTGTTGCCACAACGTTGGAAGCACGGAATCATCTAGAATGTCATTGCATGCTGTAGTGTTAAGATTTATCTTCACTAGAACTAAGGGGCCTAGCCTGAACCATGAAAAACAGCCCCAGACCATTATTCCTCCTCCATCAAACTTTACAGTTGGCCCTATTCATTAAAGCAGGTAGCGTTTTCCTGGCATCCGCCAAACCCAGATGTGTCTGTCCGACTGTCAGATGGTGAAGCGCGATTCATCACTCCAGAGAACGCGTTTCCACTGCTCCAAAATCCAATGGCTGCAGGCTTTACACCACTCCAGCCAACGCTTGGCATTACTCATGGTGATCTTAGGCTTGTGTGCGGCTGCTCGGCCATGGAAACCCATTTCATAAAGCTCCCGACTGCAGTTTTTCTGCTGACGTTACTTCCAGAGGCAGTTTGGAACGCGGTAGTGAGTGATTTTTCTTCAGTACTCGGCGGTCCCATTCTGTGTGCTTGTGTGGCCTACCACTTTGTGGCTGATACATTGTTGCTCCTAGACGTTTCCACTTCACAATAACGGCACTTACAGTTGAGCGGGGCAGCTCTAGCAGGGCAGAATAACAGCACCAGGGCAGCTCTAGCAGGGCAGAATAACAGCACCAGGGCAGCTCTAGCAGGGCAGAATAACAGCACCAGGGCAGCTCTAGCAGGGCAGAATAACAGCACCAGGGCAGCTCTAGCAGGGCAGAATAACAGCACCAGGGCAGCTCTAGCAGGGCAGAATAACAGCACCAGGGCAGCTCCAGCAGGGCAGAATAACAGCACCAGGGCAGCTCCAGCAGGGCAGAATAACAGCACCGGAGCAGCTCCAGCAGGGCAGAATAACAGCACCGGGGCAGCTCCAGCAGGGCAGAATAACAGCACCAGGGCATCTCTAGCAGGGCAGAATAACAGCACCAGGGCAGTTGTTGGAAGGGTGGCATGCTATGGCGGTGCCACGTTGAAAGTCACAGTAGTAGGCCATTCTACTGCCTAAGTCATGCTCCCTGGTGAAGTATTTTGAATTATTTTATTTAGACAAGAGTAATTATATAATTTTGGCAAAACATCAATTTCCTTTAGGGCAATGCATTCTAACAGTGCACTGTGCACCCGCCAACTTTCCTTTCCATTTCGCAAGAGACTGAAACCAGAGATCTGTATGTAATGACGAGATGCTCATGTCTCCGACCTAACAATGGGATTCTTTGTCCCAAAGGCGGGAAGGCAGGCGAGAAGCTTAGGTCTGCATATTATTCCCATAGAAACACATTGGGCTTACACTGGACAGAATTTGGCAAGAGTGAGCCATCTCGCTTAGCCTTTTCCTCTCTGCTGAAACTATATTGCCGGAGAAAGCATCAGAGCAATAAAAACAGCACCCCTCTACAGTGCATTCAGAAGCTATTCAGACCTTTTACACATTTTGTTACATTACAGCCTTGTTCTAAAATGATTTAAATAAATGTTTTTCCTCATCAATGTACAACCAATACCCCATAATGACGAAGCATAAACAGGTTTTTAGAAATATTATAGAAAAGGGGATTCAGACCCTTTGCTATGAGACTTGAAATTGAGCTCAGTTAGAGCAAATACCAAGCCATGAGGTCGAAGGAATTGTCCATAGAGCGACGAGACAGGATTGTGTCAGGGCACAGATTTAGGGAAGGTTACCAAAAAATGTCTGCAGCATTGAAGGTCCCCAAGCACACAGTGGCCTCCATCATTCTTTAAAAAAAAAAAAATTATTTTTTATTTCACCTTTATTTAACCAGGTAGGCTAGTTGAGAACAAGTTCTCATTTGCAACTGCGACCTGGCCAAGATAAAGCATAGCAGTGTGAGCATACAACAAAGAGTTACACATGGAGTAAACAATTAACAAGTCAATAACACAGTAGAAAACAAAGGGGGGGTCTATATACAATGTGTGCAAAAGGCATGAGGAGGTAGGCAAATAATTACAATTTTGCAGATTAACACTGGAGTGATAAAAGATCAGATGGTCATGTACAGGTAGAGATATTGGTGTGCAGAAGAGCAGAAAAGTAAATAAATAAAAACAGTATGGGGATGAGGTAGGTGGCAAGGGTGGGCTATTTACCAATAGACTATGTACAGCTGCAGCGATCGGTTAGCTGCTCAGATAGCTGATGTTTGAAGTTGGTGAGGGAGATAAAAGTCTCCAACTTCAGCGATTTTTGCAATTCGTTCCAGTCACAGGCAGCAGAGTACTGGAACGAAAGGCGGCCAAATGAGGTGTTGGCTTTAGGGATGATCAGTGAGATACACCTGCTGGAGCGCGTGCTACGGATGGGTGTTGCCACCGTGACCAGTGAGCTGAGATAAGGCGGAGCTTTACCTAGCATAGACTTGTAGATGACCTGGAGCCAGTGGGTCTGGCGACGAATATGTAGCGAGGGCCAGCCGACTAGAGCATACAAGTCGCAGTGGTGGGTGGTATAAGGTGCTTTAGTGACAAAACGGATGGCACTGTGATAGACTGCATCCAGTTTGCTGAGTAGAGTGTTGGAAGCCATTTTGTAGATGACATCGCCGAAGTCGAGGATCGGTAGGATAGTCAGTTTTACTAGGGTAAGCTTGGCGGCTTGAGTGAAGGAGGCTTTGTTGCGGAATAGAAAGCCGACTCTTGATTTGATTTTCGATTGGAGATGTTTGATATGAGTCTGGAAGGAGAGTTTGCAGTCTAGCCAGACACCTAGGTACTTATAGACGTCCACATATTCTAGGTCGGAACCATCCAGGGTGGTGATGCTAGTCGGGCATGCGGGTGCAGGCAGCGACCGGTTGAAAAGCATGCATTTGGTTTTACTAGCGTTTAAGAGCAGTTGGAGGCCACGGAAGGAGTGTTGTATGGAATTGAAGCTTGTTTGGAGGTTAGATAGCACAGTGACCAAAGACGGGCCGAAGGTATATAGAATGGTGTCGTCTGCGTAGAGGTGGATCAGGGAATCGCCCGCAGCAAGAGCAACATCATTGATATACACAGAGAAAAGAGTCGGCCCGAGAATTGAACCCTGTGGCACCCCCATAGAGACTGCCAGAGGACCGGACAGTATGCCCTGGAAGAAGTTTGGAACCACCAACACTCTTCCTAGAGCTGGTCGCCCGGCCCAACTGATCAAAGCATTGTGGCTGCCAAAATCAAGTCACATTCTCCACCTCAACTTCACAATGTCAATAACTCTCACATCCACTTAGTGGCTGCCTGATTCTGCTTCAGACAGCTAGTCAGTGTCTTGTCAAACAAGGAAAGGCAACAATATAGTGTTTGTCAGGTACCTCGCTATTTCCACTACTGGCACTCCTGACTACCTCTTAGAACAATACACTTCTCTCTGTTTCTCCATCAACACTCCCATCTGTACACAAGTCACAGGGCGCTTGTTTCTCCTAGGACAGATCATTGTTCTTATCTTGGCAACCGTTCTGCCTTGGAGTGTGCGTGTCCGTTTGTTTGTGTCAGTCTGCGGATGTGTGTGAAAGTGTGAGGATGTGTTTGTGAGTGTTGGTGCCTGAGTGGTGAGTGAGTGTGAGAGTGTAGATAAGTGCAATGAAGTGCAATTTGTATATGTTTGTGTGTGTGTGCGTGTTTGTGTGTGGTGTGTGTGTGTGGTATGTGTATGTGTGTGTGTGTATGTGTGTGTGTGTGTGTGTGTGTGTGTGTGTGTGTGTGTGTGTGTGTGTGTGTGTGTGTGTGTGTGTGTGTGTGTGTGTGTGTGTGTGTGGTATGTGTGTGTGTGTGTGGTATGTGTGTGTGTGTGTGTGTGTGTGTGTGTGTGTGTGTGTGTGTGTGTGTGTGTGTGTGTGTGTGTGTGTGTGTGTGTGTGTGTGTGTGTGTGTGTGTGTGTGTGTGGTATGTGTGTGTGTGTTGTGTGTGTGTGTGTGTGTGTGTGTGTGTGTGTGTGTGTGTGTGTGTGTGTGTGTGTGTGTGTGTGTGTCTGTGGCAACGTCTCGGTGTGTCAGAGTTGCCCCTTTTTTACCGCTGTGTTCTGAGTGAGCGGCGCCTGCGGTTTCCTCTGTCGTCCTGTTGGCACTGTTGTTACCCCCGGAGACAGGACATGGGGTCTGGAGTGCCCCCTGTCTCCGCCAACCCTTCCCCCTACTCACACACCCCTCCTCTCCTAAGGCGGTCTGGCTGCCAACCTCCTCCTGATTCCTTAACCAGCTGGTATCCTGGCCAGAGGAAGCTGGGGTGCCAGTAGTAATGGGCAGGACTGACTGGCGCTAGCAAGGCAAGGGATGCCCCTCAGGCAAATCTTTGGAGAGTATTATTGTACGTAGATAGCCTCTTCTGTGGAAGAGATTGAACAGTTTGATCAATACAATTCAACAACATTCAGGTAGGGTGAGTGGGCTGCTGGCAGTTTATTAATTCATTGTCTTTCCGAGGAGTGTTTCAGGAAATGGTAAAAGTGCAACAAAAAAAATAAACAAACCACTCAGTAATCTCTCACTTTCCTCTCGTCCCTGGCTCTCCCTTCAGGATGTGCCTTGGAGTCCGAAACGAAGTGCGGCAGAACACACACAAACTGAGGCAGAACACACACACACTGAGGCAGAACACACACACACTGAGGCAGAACACACACACACACTGAGGCAGAACACACACACACACTGAGGCAAAACACACACACACTGAGGCAGAACACACACACACTGAGGCAGAACACACACACACTGAGGCAGAACACACACACACACTGAGGCAGAACACACACACACACTGAGGCAAAACACACACACACTGAGGCAGAACACACACACACTGAGGCAGAACACACACACACTGAGGCAGAACACACACACACACTGAGGCAGAACACACACACACTGAGGCAGAACACACACACACTGAGGCAAAACACACACACACTGAGGCAGAACACACACACTGAGGCAGAACACACACACACTGAGGCAGAACACACACACACACTGAGGCAGAACACACACACACACTGAGGCAGAACACACACACACACACTGAGGCAGAACACACACACACACTGAGGCAGAACACACACACCCTGAGGCAGAACACACACACACACTGAGGCAGAACACACACACACTGAGGCAGAACACACACACACTGAGGCAGAACACACACACACTGAGGCAGAACACACACACACTGAGGCAGACACACACACACACTGAGGCAGAACACACACACACTTCACTTCTGTTTGCTCTCTATGTTTACGTCCTGCTCTCATCTCCACACAAACGCCCGGCCCTGAGCCACAAAGGTAATTATGCTAAAAATACTCTGTGTTCCCTCGCCCCTCCCTCCATCCGTCCCGATCTGGCCCAGCATTTCGAACGTAGAGTCCATCCCACACACACACACTCTGTCACACACTCTGTCACACACTCTGGAGTGTGTTTTTTTCCTGGAAGGATTTTGCACTCTGTCTGGATCTTTAATCTGTCCGGCCCACCTTTCAGCAGGGAACAATACCCAGGGGGCCACTCTCTCTCTCTGCAGCCGTGAAAGTGACCCGGTCGGGCGAGGGGAGAGGAGAGGAGGTGTAGCATGACCTAGGGGTCCAATTCAGTCCAGTCTGAGTGTCTATATCCTGTAGTAACAGAATGTGAGCAGATGGACTGGAGTCACGTTTCCCACATCCTGACATTTCTCTCACCCTCCAACCCACCTCAAACCACCTCAACCACTCTCCACCCCCTCAACCTGTCTCCACCCCCTTCACCCCCTCAACCCCCCTCCACCCCTCAACCCCCCTCCACCCCTCTCCACCACCCTCAACCCCTCTCCGCCCCTCTCCACCCCCTCAACCTCTCTCGACCCCCCTCAACCCCTCTCCACCCCCCTCAACCCCTCTCCACCCCACTGGGGGGGCTATGAGCTAGTTAAACTGGGGGGGCTATCAGCTAGTTAACACTGGGGGTGGGGTGGGGGTATCAGCTAGTTAACACGGGGGCTATCAGCTAGTTAATAGTTAACACTGGGGGTGGGGTGGGGGGTATCAGTTAGTTAACACTTGGGGCTATCAGCTAGTTAACACAGGGGGTGGGGGGGACTATCAGCTAGTTAACACTGGGGGTGGGGGAACTATCAGCTAATTAACACTGGGGGTGGGGGGACTATCAGCTAGTTAACACTGGGGGAGGGGGGACTATCAGCTAGTTAACACTGGGGGTGGGGGAACTATCAGCTAATTAACACTGGGGTGGGGGGTCCACCTGTTCCCTGAGAAAGTGCAGGATGCTTCCACCGTGCAACAGTAATTTCCTCAAGTCTGCCTCCTCCAAGAAAACAACCCCGTTACATAATACTCTGTCTCCACAGTAACACAATACTCTGTCTCCACAGTAACACAATACTCTGTTTCCACAGTAACACAAGACTCTGTCTCCACAGTAACACAATACTCTATCTCCACAGTAACACAATACTCTGTCTCCACAGTAACACAATACTCTGTCTCCACAGTAACACAATACTCTGTCTCCACAGTAACACAATACTCTATCTCCACAGTAACACAATACTCTGTCTCCACAGTAGCACAAGACTCTGTTTCCACAGTAACACAAGACTCTGTCTCCACAGTAACACAAGACTCTGTCTCCACAGTAACACAATACTCTGTCTCCACAGTAACACAATACTCTGTCTCCACAGTAACACAATACTCTGTCTCCACAGTAACACAAGACTCTGTCTCCACAGTAGCACAAGACTCTGTCTCCACAGTAACACAAGACTCTGTCTCCACAGTAACACAATACTCTGTCTCCACAGTAACACAATACTCTGTCTCCACAGTAACACAATACTCTGTCTCCACAGTAACACAATACTCTGTCTCCACAGTAACACCATACTCTATCTCCACAGTAGCACAATACTCTGTCTCCACAGGAACACAATACTCTGTCTCTATGGTAACATAATACTCTGCCTCCACAGTAACACAAGACTCTGTCTCCACAGTAATACAAGACTCTGTCTCTATTGTAACTCCAGACTCTGTCTCCACAGACAGAATCCACATCAGCAGGGTGAAATGTCTGTACATTTACGTAATGTCAGTGTCTGTTGTTGAGAGCGTATTGTGAGGTTGTCAAGTTACTTTGTTTAATTTTATTGCAGCAATAATGTTCATCATACGTTTACCACTGTGGCCTCATGTTAGTCCTTATCAGCCCTCATGTTGTTCTGTTTGTTGTGTGTTCATGATTTGCTCAGGAGTTGTGTGTGCAGTGTTGCTTTTGTGTGACTGTTGGTATGGTTGTGTTGTGTTCAGGATGTGGTCGTGGTTCTGAATAGCTCATGACACGATTGTGTTGAGTTCATGATTGGTTGGTGGTTGAGATAAGAAAATAGTTTTAGTTGTGGTTGAGTTCATGATGTACCTGTTTTCTGAACACTGAATGCAAGTTGACCATATTCCAGAAGCAGACATTGCTTCTGTGTGACGTTGCTTTTATGAGACTGTTTTTATGGTTGTGACGGTGTGTGTTCATGTCTCCAGTTTCCTGACCAGGAGTTGACCCCAGACCAGAGGAACATAGTGTGGAACAGCAGACAGGGCTTCCTCATCCGCAGCCCCACCTATTTCTACATCGGCCTGTTCTCCTGCAAGACCTCTGTCAACGGGACCACGCACTCCCTCAATTACCTCACACACAGACAAGGTGATCACACATGCACATGCAGGCACACACACACAAATCCAGTAAATTCTATAAATTGCAAATATTCAAATATCTTATCCCCACTCCTGTCCTAGTGAATAAGATCATGAAGGTATATCTGAACAGTACCAGTCCAGTGCAGTCTCTACAGGGGGAGAGTCTGGCCATCAACTGTACTGTCACTGCAGAGTGGAACAGCAGAGTGTCCATCAGCTGGGACTACCCTGGACAGGTAGGACCTTATGAAGAACACAACAATTATGGCATACACTACTAAGAAGTGCACTATGTTACAGTATGCAGTACTGTAGTGTAGAATAACTTCACCATCTGACTACTTGTTTGGAAACTTTTACTATATCTGAATAATATCTCCACCTCTCCCCTCCCTCCCTCTCATCCATATTTCTCTACCTCTCCCCTCCCTCTCTCTCTCCATATTTCTCTACCTCTCCCCTCCCTCTCTCTCTCCATATTTCTCTACTCTCCTCCTCCTTCTTTCTTTCTTTCTTCTTTCTTCTTTCTTTCTTTCTTTCTTTCTTTCTTTCTTTCTTCT
>NC_034184.2:74255033-74257533 GCF_002021735.2 Oncorhynchus kisutch
CACCACCCTGCACTATCCTACACCACCATACACTATCCTACACTAAGCTACATTACCCTACACTACCATACACACACTATCCTACACTATCCGCACTATCATACACTATCTTACACACTATCTATAATCCTATACTATCCTACACTATCCTACACTATCACACATCACCCTACACTGCCCTACACTAATCTACACTATCCTACACTATCATACACTATCCTACACTATCCTACACTACTACCCTATACTATCCTACACTACCCTATACTACCCTACACTACCCTATACTACCATACACTATCCTACACTACCATACACTATCGTACACTACCCTACACTACCCTACACTGCCCTATACTATCGTACACTACCCTACACTACCCTATACTACCCTATACTATCGGACACTACCCTACACTACCCTACACTACCCTATACTATCGACACTACCCTACACTACCCTACACTACCCTATACTATCGTACACTATCCTACACTACCCTACACTACCATACACTATCCTACACTACCCTATACTATTCTACTCTACCCTACACTACCCTACCCTATACTACCCTACACTACCCTATACTATCCTACACTACCCTATACTACCCCTACACTACCCTATACTACCCTACACTACCCTATACTACCCTACACTACCCTATATTACCCTACACTACCCTACATTACCCTACACTACCCTATACTATCCTACACTACCCTACAATACCCTACACTACCCTACACTACCCTATACTACCCTACACTATCCTACACTAACCTACACTACCCTACACAACCCTACACTACCCTACACTACCCTATACTATCCTACACTACCCTAAACTAGCCTATACTATTGTACACTACCCTATACTATCATACACTACCCTAAACTACCCTACACTATCATACACTACCCTATACTATACTACACTACCCTAAACTACCCTATACTATCGTACACTACCCTACACTACCCTACACTATCCTACACTACCCTACTCTACCCTATACTATCCTACCCTACACTACCCTACACTACCATATACTACCGTACACTACCCTACACTGCCCTACACTACCCTACACTGCCCTACACTACCCTATACTATCCTACACTACCCTACACTATACTATCCTACCCTACACTACCCTATACTATCCTACACTACCTTACACTACCATACACTATCCTACACTACCCTATACTATTCTACTCTACCCTACACTACCCATACTATCTACACTAACCCTATACTACCCTACACTACCCTATACTACCCTACACTACCCTATATTACCCTACACGACCCTACACTACCCTACACTACCCTATACATCCTACACTACCCTACAATACCCACTCTACCCTACACTACCCTATACTACCCTACACTATCCTACACTATCCTACACTAACCTACACTACCCTACACAACCCTACACTACCCTACTCTACCCTATACATCCCTACCCTACACAACCCTACACTACCCTACATTAACCCTACACTACCCTATACTATCCTACACTACCCTATACTATCGTACACTACCCTACACTACCCTATACTATCCTACACTACCCTACACTACCCTAAACTACCCTACACTATCCTACCACTATCCTACACAACCCTACACTATCGTACACTACCCTACACTACCCTACACTATCCTACACTATCCTACACTGCCCTATACTATCCTACACTACCCTACAGTACCCTACACCACCCTACACTACCCTATACTACCCTACACTATCCTACACTAACCTACACTACCCTACACAACCCTACACTACCCTACACTACCCTATACTATCCTACACTACCCTAAACTACCCTATGCTATCGTACACTACCCTATACTATCCTACACTACCCTAAACTACCCTACACTATCGTACACTACCCTATACTATCCTACACTACCCTAATCTACCCTATACTATCGTACACTACCCTACACTACCCTACACTATCCTACACTACCCTACTCTACCCTATACTATCCTACCCTACATAACCCTACACTACCCTATACTATCGTACACTACCCTACACTACCCTATACTATCCTACACTACCCTAAACTACCCTATACTATCGTACACTATCCTACACTACCCTGCTCTACCCTATACTATCCTACCCTACACTACCCTACACAACCCTACACTACCCTACACTACCCTATACTATCCTACACTACCCTATACTATCCTACAATACCCTAAACTACCCTATACTATCATACACTACCCTACACTATCCTACACTACCCTACTCTACCCTATACTATCCTACCCTACACTACCCTACACAACCCTACACTAACCTATACTATCCTACACTACCCTACACTACCCTACACTACCCTATACTATCCTACACTACCCTAAACTACCCTATACTATCGTACACTACCCTACTCTACCCTATACTATCCTACCCTACACTACCCTACACTACCTTACACAACCCTAC
>NC_034184.2:74262533-74265033 GCF_002021735.2 Oncorhynchus kisutch
ACTCAGGACCACCTTCCCAGCCCCCCCCCCCCCCCCTCCATTACACACCATCAGAAGAATCACCCCCACCACCTCCCATCCACACCACTCAGGACCACCTTCCCTGCCCCTCCACCCTACTGCCACCCCAGCAGGCACCTTCAATGACAGACAGCACAGCAACGGCGCAACCCCACATTGGTGCTTTCTGGGATCTCGGGCTCGGAGGAGAGGGGAAGGGGGGCGGGTGGCAGGACAGTGACCTGGAACACTGTTGAACAGTGAGGAAGAGGAGGAGGAGGAAGAAGAGGAGTGAGAGGTCACACCACACTGAGGACAATGATCTGATCAGCTTTTGATGGTTATTATTATATGTATTTATTTCCTCTTACCCAGGTTTTATTTCCTCTTACCCAGGTTTTATTTCCTCTTACCCAGGTTTTATTTCCTCTTACCCAGGTTTTATTTCCTCTTACCCAGGTTTTATTTCCTCTTACCCAGGTTTTATTTCCTCTTACCCAGGTTTTATTTCCTCTTACCCAGGTTTTATTTCCTCTTACCCAGGTTTTATTTCCTCTTACCCAGGTTTTATTTCCTCTTACCCAGGTTTTATTTCCTCTTACCCAGGTTTTATTTCCTCTTACCCAGGTTTTATTTCCTCTTACCCAGGTTTTATTTCCTCTTACCCAGGTTTTATTTCCTCTTACCCAGGTTTTATTTCCTCTTACCCAGGTTTTATTTCCTCTTACCCAGGTTTTATTTCCTCTTACCCAGGTTTTATTTCCTCTTACCCAGGTTTTATTTCCTCTTACCCAGGTTTTATTTCCTCTTACCCAGGTTTATTTCCTCTTACCCAGGTTTTATTTCCTCTTACCCAGGTTTTATTTCCTCTTACCCAGGTTTTATTTCCTCTTACCCAGGTTTTATTTCCTCTTACCCAGGTTTTATTTTACACCCCTTTTCTCGTTACAGTTTTTATTTTATTTACACTGTTACATTTCTCAGATATTTTGAGCCAGAAAGAAGTGCAATTCCATCCATCCACTAAAGCCATGTTTTTCTGGAGCTGCTTCTGCTTCTTGTGTTCCTAGAGTGGTACTATAATGGGTACATGAGCCTGACATCCTGTTGTAGTTCTGACATCCACAAAAGCTGTGAGTTATCTTCTGACTGTAAATCATCTACTGTTTATGTAAGTAGCTGTACATGTCAGATGGGCGAGTGGGAGAGAGTGAGAGGGGGGGGGGGAGGAGGTGTGTGCGTTGGCTATGGGATGCCCTACAGTTCTTTGTTATTGCAAGATAGTGCTTTGTCCTCCTCTGGGACCGATCATCAGACACCTACCATGTAGGAGTTACCCAGAGACAATGACAGTCATATGTCCTCTTATGTCATGTTATGTCAACTTATGTCATTTGTAAGTCGTTTCACTGTATATCAATCATTTGTCATCCAGTGTGATGTTATCTATGTATTAAATTGCCATTTATTGTGCGGGAAATAGTTTGTCTGTGTGTAATATATGCATAGGAAGCTGTTTTTATGGGTTGTGCGTCTGTGTGTGTGTCCCTGCTCGTCTGTGTGTGTGTGTGTGTGTGTGTGTGTGTGTGTGTGTGTGTGTGTGTGTGTGTGTGTGTGTGTGTGTGTGTGTGTGTGTGTGTGTGTGTGTGTGTGTGTGTGTGTGTGTCTGTCCCTGCTCGTCTGTGTGTGTGCATTTGTGTGTGTGTCCCTGCTCGTGCGTGTGTGTGCATTTGTGTGTGTGTCCCTGCTCGTGCGTGTGTGTGTGACATCTACGTTGAGGTATCATTCTACAGGTCTCTCCCAATGTGATTCATTCCATGTATACAGATTTTCTATGAGTAATATATGAATCTAATATTTAATAATTTTATACGACTAACTTACTTATGAAATGCCACATTTTTATGAAAACTGTTAAGATGTATTGTTTAAAATGTTATATCAAATGAATGTTTTTTACATTAAATTTGCTTGAAATTGTGTGTTGCTTCCAACTTTTCGACATTTCATGGTTTGTAGATCGAGGTAATAAGTTATTTAGCGGGTTCTCTAAATACAATACTGATACAACATCATAGACAAGCCAACAATCAGTCATCTCACCATGGGCAGGCACACTGTGTGAATGTGTCTGTGGAAAGGATCAGTCTGTATTTCTATGTGTGTGTATGTCTATATGTGTGTGTTTGTATTGATCTATGTCATCTAACTAACCTTGTGTCCACATATGTATAACCATCTGTATGTGTGTATGTCTGTGTGTGTGTGTGTGTGTGTGTGTGTGTGTGTGTGTGTGTGTGTGTGTGTGTGTGTGTGTGTGTGTGTGTGTGTGTGTGTGTGTGTGTGTGTGTGTGTGTGTGTGTGTGTGTGTGTGTGTGTGTGTGTGTGTGCTTGCATGTGTGTGTGTGTACGTGCAAGCATGTGCATGTGTTTCCGGGGAGGCGTGGAAGAGTTGGCTGTTTGATTGGTATGTGTGTGTGTGTGTCAGGGCCATTGGTGT